>NC_136794.1:2876780-2911780 GCF_951216825.1 Electrona antarctica
GCTATGGAGACTGATACAACCGTATGAATGATGCTAGGTTGCTATGGAGACTGATACAACCATATGAATGATGCTAGGTTGCTATGGAGACGTATACAACTGTATGAATGATGCTACTGTAGGTTGCTATGGAGACTGATACAACCGTATGAATGATGCTAGGTTGCTATGGAGACTGATACAACCGTATGAATGATGCTAGGTTGCTATGGAGACTGATACAACCATATGAATGATGCTAGGTTGCTATGGAGACGTATACAACGGTATGAATGATGCTAGGTTGCTATGGAGACGGATACAACCGTATGAATGATGCTAGGTTGCTATGGAGACGGATACAACCGTATGAATGATGCTAGGTTGCTATGGAGACGGATACAACCGTATGAATGATGCTAGGTTGCTATGGAGACGTATGCGTGGACGACTCACCTTCTCCAAACAGGACGGTCCTCCGTTGGCCGTGGACCCCACTCCGGCCCCCCCTGGGGGGCCCAGTACCGAGGGGGGCCGGCTGTGAGGGGGGGAGGAGGAGGAGGGGCCAGCTCCCCCGGCGCCTCCCCCTTTTTTCTCCTTCTGATACTCGATAGGAGACTGCAGGGCTGGAAGGAGAACGCACACGCACGTTTGTATTATACTTGTGACATCAACATTCTTGTTTTATTTCCGGTTTTCCCCCAGCAGCAACATTTCATTTCGGCTATAGAGCACCGAAGTCTGAGGTCAATATCGATGGGCACAAATCCATGGGTTCATGTACTTTTTATTTGCATTGTAATCCCCATAGGGGATTTTAGACCGCCTCATATAAGAACAGTGCCGTTTCACTCATATGGATATGAAGAATCAACTGACTGAGAGAAAACGCTAATGTTACTGCTACTGAATTAGTTACATTTTCGCTAAAAACAGACTATCATATATGGGTCACTGACTGTCGCAAACGATACAGAGATACCTCTCTGACAATAACGCCGAGACATCTTGTTTATTTTTGGACCACAATGACCCCATGTTATTCTCCATAGAGAATGAACCAGGCAGAACCAGGGGATGAGCGAGTGACGTCAGGACTTCGGCGCTCTATTGGTTATTGTTAAACATCTTGCATTTGACTTAATTTACGGGAAGTGGTGTGCAAGCACGTTTTTTTATGGTTGTCGGCAAAATGTGGGAATGAACGTGAGCGGAAGTGGGCGTGTCTCACCAGACAGGAAGTTGCTCTGCGCGTCCAGGACCTCCCGTACGTGTCGGACCCACACCTGCTTCACGTCCACGTTGGCGGCCTGCAGCGTGAAGCGGTCCGACGAGCCGCGACACGACAACACCAACTTACACGGATCAGTGTCCACGGTCTCCTCCAGACCCAGGAATGATACCTGGAGGAGAGGAGAGGAGAGGAGGGGAGGGGAGGGGAGAGGAGAGGAGAGGAGAGGAGAGGAGAGGAGAGGAGAGGAGAGGAGAGGAGAGGAGAGGAGAGGAGAGGAGAGGAGAGCAGAGGAGAGGAGATTAGCAGGCATATACAGGTACAATTCGGGAGTTTACCGGAGTTTGTTGGAAAGTTTAACAGGAGTTTCCTGTAATATACACATCCGTATTCCATGCTTTTTGCGCAGTGGGAGAGGAGAGGAGAGGAGAGGAGAGGAGAGGAGTGGAGAGGAGAGGAGAGGAGAGGAGAGGAGAGGAAATCCATTTTTGCTTAAGCCAGCCGATTTTTTGTTTATGTTTTTTCCCCTTTTTGTCAGGTGAAACCTGGCCTGTATCCTATCGGTTTCCTTTGCGCGACCTAGTCCTGATTAGCTGGCTCGTTTCTAGGCTACCAGACACTTCTGATTGGCTGCACCGACTCTGAACCTAATACTCTGAAACACCGCCTAAGCCAATGGGAGTGCCTCCTAAGCCCTGAAAGGCCGCAACGACGACCGAGGCTAAATGGAGAAAAAGAAGAAAAAAGAAAAGGGGGGACAGATGCACAACGGCGACAGATCTTATTTCACCTGACAAATATGACTATGACGTGTTATGAGTGCGTAGTGAACAACACAGTTGTGAACCATAATCAATGTATATTAACACATTTTGGGCGGGAACCCCTTTTGGCGTTTTAAGCATTATGCTATGCTTTAGCTATTTAAAAATAGCAGATCTACAAGCTCGTAGCGCAGCATCGACTGCCGGGCTACAAGCTTGTAGGTCTGCTATTTTTGAAAAATCTTGAAAATGTGGCTCAAATCTTTGAATATATATTCTTTCAGAGTGAACATTTTTAACTCAAATCTTTGCTTCTGAGAACATATTTTCAGATGGGGGTCGGTGGCCAAATACATCAGTTCCTTCATGTATCTGATTGTTCGGTGAAGGAGCTTTGTTACAGTCCATTTCCAATGTGTAGCTGAACACACTTTCTGCTGTGTAGAACGGTGGATTTCTACAACCGGTCCGGACTGTGATTTTGCTGGCGATCAATTTTGCCATATTAGGAGATCAACGGTCATCGGCTTCCTGGATTGGCAACCCCGACTCATGGGCCTTGCCTGATTGGTCAGAGCTTTGCGTGACATTTGCACCACTGAACCAATAAGTGGCGGCGAGCGCAGCAGAAGGACTGCATTGTGTTACAGAGCGAGATGTGATAAACTCAACCTGATCTACGGTGTGAGAAATGTTCTGCTGGGTGCTACATCTGGATGGAGCTCCAGAGCTTTACCGCGACAAGGCTGTCGCATGTGGACGCCACGTTTACTCATTCGGTGGAAACGCTAACGGCGAGTGGATTGATGTGCACGTCTTCAACACAGTGTCTTTGTGCTGGAGGAAGTTGACCCCTGCTGGAACAGGAGAACCTCACCTTGAGGTCCCCTCCAGGCGTGAGGGCCACACAGCTGTGCTGATTGAAGACACCGTCTACCTCTGGGGAGGGTGGACTAGCCCAGGTTACTGCAACGTGCTTTATGTATTTGATGTCGACGCCCACACATGGTTCAAACCACAGGTTTCTGGGACTATTCCAGAGGGGAGGAGCTACCACTCAGCCTGTGTCTTGGGGAAGGTTATGTTAATTCACGGAGGATGCGCCCAGACTGGATACGCTAATGACATCTACAAGTTGGACACCACCTCAATGGGCTGGTCTCTAATTAACACCAGAGGAACTCCACCTCATATGTCGGGGTGTCACTCTGCCACCATCATCGGGACAAAGATGTTTGTATTTGGGTGGTGGGATAAGTACACCACCACCATCAGAGTGTTTGACACAGAGACCAACCATTGGATGTGTCGTGTATTATGGACACGAGACACACCTTCTACACAGAGTCTTCCAGAAAGACGCTGTTCTCATTCAGCCTTTACCTACAATGGAGAGCTGTACATATTTGGTGGCTGGATGTATAACCACCACTACAATGATCTGTGGAAATTTAATCCAGAGACCTTTTCTTGGAAGAAGGTTGAGCCCAAGGGGAAAGGCCCGTCTCCGACGTATAATATGTGCTGTTGCATGGTGGGAGACCATCTCATGCTCTTTGGAGGACACAAAACACCTGGTGACCTGTATGTCTTAGACTTCAGTCCTAGCCTCAAGACTTTATGCAAACTAGCAGTTATTCAGTACGGGCTGGCGCAGTCAGAACTCCCACACAACATCAGGTGGGAACTGGCAGCCATGACTATCCATCCATCCATCCATCCATCTTCAACCGCTTACCCGTAGTCGGGTCGCGGGGGCAACAGCTCCTAGCCTGGTTAATAAACCAGACCGAATCAGCCGTTGGCAATTTTTTTTTGCCTACCAGCGGATTACGGTCTGGCGAGGCTCAGTAGCACGCCTCTTTCCTACAACCGAGAACAGGTCGGACCAATCGGGACACGGTATGCAATATGGGCGGGCTTTGGTACAGTGACGTTCAATGCTTGAGACTTTTGACTGACAGTAGCTCTGACCAATTGCGTCAAAGAGAAAATGTTTGAACCCGCCCCCCGGGAAATTAAATCCAAGTGGAGCCAGCCCAGACTAATATACCGCGACAGTGTTGTGTGAGTACCGCGACAGTGTTGTGTGATATTAGTCTGGTTTATTAGCCAGGCTAAACAGCTCCACCCAGAGAGCTCCAGACTTCCCTCTCCAGAGCAACATCAGTGACTTCCTCCTGGGGGGATCCCGAGACGTTCCAAGGCCAGTGAGTCGATGTAATCCCTCCATCTGCGCCTTGGTCTGCCCCGGGGTCTCCTCCCCCCAGTGGGACGTGCATCGAGGACCTCCCTAGGAAGACGCCCGAGAGGCATCCTAACCAGATGCCCCGAACCACCTAAGCTGGCTCCTTTCCAGGCCATGATTTCCAGCCGTGACTAGCAGCAGAAAATGAAACGAAAAACTGCAACCACAGTGAAAAGAATGCTTCCTGATTGGTTGCGTTTCTAGCTGAGCACTCACTGCCTAAACACTTGCTGCCTAAACACTTGCTGCCTAAACACTCACTGCCTAAACACTCGCTGTCTAAGGGCCGATTCGTACTCCTATTTTACCGCTGTAGTGCCGAAATGATTTCGGCTCGTCAGAAATTTTCAGTAGCCGACTGCCTAAACACTCACTGCCTAAACACTCGCTGCCTAAACACTTGCTGCCTAAACACTTGCTGCCTAAACACTCACTGTCTAAAAACTCACTGTCTAAACACTCACTGTCTAAACCAAAATACATCCAGAGGAAGCACAGCTGCTTTTTGTCTTGCTTCTTGTTTGGTTCCTGCACCAAATCATCACCTTTTTATTGATGTTTGTGACCAATAAGAAAGAGCCAGTTAGAGTGGGATTTCAATATAATAACTGTATAGAGCTCTGAAGTCTGACGTCATTTACACATCCTAACTGGGTCACGTTTTGTTCCTCCATTCTGAATTCACAAAGACCTTTTTTTTTTTTTTTTTTTATCGTGTCTCATAAGAACTGTTCCAAAAATAAACAAATGATCCCGGCGGCGGTTTTAGCCAAGAGTGCCATCTAGTGGAGCAAAACAAAACAAAAACAAGCTAAAAGTGGTTTTACGATAGAGGGCGCTCTACCGCAGCCTGTGAATGATCCCAGCATCAAGGAAGAAGAGGAGAACATCCAGCGATCACGTGATCAGCTGGTTTACGATAGTGATAAAATATTTATAAAAATCCACTTTGCTTTCTAGTGGTTTTGGTGAAAACAAGCCACAATTCAACGGAATTATCGCAACCTCAACATTTTTTTTTCAGACTCTACAAGATTTCAGTGTGTCTTTCACAGCGATCTGCGTGTGGATTGTTGTGAAGAATAATAATATTCTATGGTTTTTCAAAGGTTAGTGAAAACATCCAGAATGACTGGTAAAGACAGCTATAGAGCATGTTATAACTCTGGCAGAAACAGGTTAAACAATGCTGACACTGTTTACAGCAAATGTAAAGTTTGTTACATGAGGCTGAGCAGGAATCTGTGGAGACACACACAACTCTGGGAGGTTACACAAGAGGGAATGAAGTAAATAATGACAATACATTAATTGGCATTATTTGGTACTTGAAAATCCATTCATTAGTTTGCATTTTTTTTAGACACTTTTTTTAGACGCACATAAAGTAATCTTGCATAGGGCCACCTGACTCCTACAACCGGCACTGGGGGCTCCCGGTTTTTGGGGGGAACGGTAGGCGGGGGCTTTTCAGAGTAAAATCTCTCATATCTCCTGGCACTCTAGCGCCTTTATTTTGAAGTAAATCCCAGCACTGAGTGTGTTTAAAAGGCGTCAGAAGGCGACCTCAGCGGTAAACGAGCTAATGAAGGATCACGGTCAGGGGCCCATGGTCAGGGCTCAGGGTCAAGGTCAGGGTTCAGGGTCACGGGCCCATGGTCAGGGCTCGGGGTCAAGGTCAGGGTCAAGGTCAGGGTTCTGATACCTTGATGCTCCTCTTGAACTGGTATCCGGGCGTGGACGATCCTTTCCTCAGCAGCTCGCTGAAGATGACGATCTGCTCGAACAGGAAGACGCGGCGCTCCTTGGAGCGCGACAGAACGCCGCCGTCGGACTCCGTCACGAAGAACGTCTCCTGCTGCAGCAGCTTGCCGTGACTGGTAAGCTTGCCCTGTCAATCAAGACAACACTTTACCGTGATTGGTCAGCTTGCCCTGTCAATCAAGACCCACTTTATACCGTGACTGGTCAGCTTGCCCTGTCAATCAAGACAACACTTTACCGTGACTGGTCAGCTTGCCCTGTCAATCAAGACCCACTTTATACCGTGACTGGTCAGCTTGCCCTGTCAATCAAGACAACACTTTACCGTGACTGGTCAGCTTGCCCTGTCAATCAAGACCCACTTTATACCGTGACTGGTCAGCTTGCCCTGTCAATCAAGACCCACTTCTTTACCGTGACTGGTCAGCTTGCCCTGTCAATCAAAACCCACTTTATACCGTGACTGGTCAGCTTGCCGTGTCAATTAAGACCCACTTTACCATGACTGGTCAGCTTGCCCTGTCAATCAAGACCCACTTCTTTACCGTGACTGGTCAGCTTGCCCTGTCAATCAAAACCCACTTTATACCGTGACTGGTCAGCTTGCCCTGTCAATCAAGACAACACTTTACCATGACTGGTCAGCTTGCCCTGTCAATCAAGACAACACTTTACCGTGACTGGTCAGCTTGCCCTGTCAATCAAGACCCACTTTATACCGTGACTGGTCAGCTTGCCCTGTCAATCAAGACCCACTTCTTTACCGTGACTGGTCAGCTTGCCCTGTCAATCAAAACCCACTTTATACCGTGACTGGTCAGCTTGCCCTGTCAATCAAGACCCACTTTACCCTGTCAATCAAAACCCACTTTACCCTGTCAATCAAAACCCACTTTACCCTGTCAATCAAAATCCACTTTACCCTGTCAATCAAAACCCACTTTACCCTGTCAATCAAAACCCACTTTACCCTGTCAATCAAAACCCACTTTAACCTGTCAATCAAACCCCACTTTATCCTGTCAATCAAACCCCACTTTACCCTGTCAATCAAAACCCACTTCACCCTGTCAATCAAAACCCACTTTACCCTGTCAATCAAACCCACTTTAACCTGTCAATCAAAACCCACTTTACCCTGTCAATCAAAACCCACTTTACCCTGTCAATCAAACCCACTTTACCCTGTCAATCAAAACCCACTTTACCCTGTCAATCAAAACCCACTTTACCCTGTCAATCAAAACCCACTTTACCCTGTCAATCAAACCCCACTTTAAACCTGTCAATCAAACCTCACTTTACCCTGTCAATCAAAACCCACTTTACCCTGTCAATCAAACCCACGTTATCCTGTCAATCAAAACCCACTTTACCCTGTCAATCAAAACCCACTTTAACCTGTCAATCAAACCCCACTTTATCCTGTCAATCAAACCCCACTTTACCCTGTCAATCAAAACCCACCTCGTATCCCTGCAGCCGGCCCAGATTCATCATGTCGTTGCACAGCTTGGGAACCTGAGACATGAGACATACTGCCCTCTGTTGGGGGGAGGACCATTATCAGTGGAGGATATATAATAATAGTAATAGTAATAGTAATAGTAATAGTAATAGTAATAGTAATAGTAATAGTAATAATAATGTTTTGTACCTCCATCTGTTCACAGTCTAACCCTGCCTTAAGGCTGTACTTTAAGAAATCCTAGAGAGAGAGAGAGAGAGAGAGAGAGAGAGAGAGAGAGAGAGAGAGAGAGAGAGAGAGAGAGAGAGAGAGAGAGAGAGAGAGAGAGAGGTGTTAACAGGTATAAAAAAAACACACAACAAAAATAAAGTTTATGTGAACTCCGATCCAAATGTCAGGGGGGAATACTTAAAGGGACACTTCACCCTTTTTGCCAAAAAAGATATATCAATGACGTTTATAAGATTTAGAACACTTTCCTGGCATTATTTTTTGTGTAATCTCTGGGTTTAGATATTTTAGATTAACGGGTGGCTCTGACGTCAGAGACACTCTTCCGTATTGCTACCGGACTACATTGTCTCCTCACACTGCAGCTATAGACCAGCCCCACGGACACTGTTCCACCCACCTACAACCTTCGTTGACTCCACCCCCACATGCGCATTTGTTATTGTGTTTGCGTCATGTTGCCGTCGTCAGCAGAGCAGCACCAGAGTATACAGAAAAAAACAACTCAGAGGAGACACGCTGTGTAGTGTTGCCACGCGGTCCACCCCCCACCCTGTCATTCTAATGCACTGGCTTTTAGAGAACATTCTTGTGGAAGTAAAAAGAAGAAAAAAACGTACTGCATTACTGTGTCCTTTTCCATTGTAAGATGCAACCAATGTTATTTGTCAAGGGTTCCCAACCGTCCCGTAAAATACGGGATCGTACCGTATTTGGCAACTAAAAGAACTGTCCCGTAATGAACCGATACGGGACGCACTTAATCCCGTATTTTGGGCTCGTGGAAAAATGACAGCGCGTTATGGTGATTCTCAGTCACTCGCTCCCATGCAGTAATAAGAAGGGGCAGCCAACTGAGCTATAGGAACAGGAACGCAAGACACTGAAACCTGGTGTCTGGAAGGGCGCTAGGCTCAGCTCATTGGTCAGTACTCTTCATAGGCATGCAGCAGAGCCAATCACTATGCAGTATCGTATCTTAGCAACTATTTCACCACGCTCCGGTCCACAACATTGAAAAAACAAATGGATGCTGTTGACAGCCAAAAATCTTATCTACCTCAGAGTCAGAAAGTTCTAGTAGTGAGATAGAACTAAAAAAGAAGAAAAACTAAGTGCAGAGCTGAGTGGGAAAAAGATTCGGTGGATTTTTATGAAACAAAAGCTTTGCAGTTTGAAAGTGGATATTCAAGCTTTCCCTACAGCTGCAATGTTGGTGAGTTTAATGTTGTTTAATACAAGCAGATGCAAATTGGATGAATGGGGAGTTAATGGATGGTTTATGGCAAGTCACTTCATATCATTATAATAAATCTAGAGTTGGGGGGGGGGGGATTCGTGGCAACATAGCGCGTCTCTCTGGTGCTGCTCTGCTGACGACGGCGACATGACACAAACACAATAACAAATGCGCATGTGGGGGTGCGGTCAACGAAGGTTGTAGGTGGAACAAATCGCAGTGTCCGTGACGGCTGTGTTTTGGGGCTGGTCTTGCTGCATTGTGAGGAGACAACTGTAGTTCGGAAGTGAAGTAGAACAGTGTCTCTGACGTCAGAGCCATCCGTTAATCTAAAATATCTAAACCCAGAGATTACACAAAAAATAACGCCAGGAAAGTGTTCTAAATCTTATAAACGTCATTGATATATATTTTTTGGCAAAAAGGGTGAAGTGTCCCTTTAAAAAGGTATTTGGCACAAGACTTTAGTATAGTATAGTATAGTATAGTATAGTATAGTATAGTATAGTATAGTATAGTATAGTATAGTATAGTATAGTATCTTTCAGATGGAGTGAGTGTGGTCTTACAGGGGGTGTGGTCTAACAGGGGTGTGGTTTAACATGGGGTGTGGTCTCACAGGGGGTGTGGTCTTACAGGGGGTGGGGTCTTACAGGGTGTGTGGTCAAACAGGGGGGGTGGTCTCACAGGGAGTGTGGTCTTACTTTGAGTAGCAGCTGGTATTTGGTGATTCTCTGGATTGGTTTGATGAGGTAATCACTGAGACTGAGCCTGGACTGGAGCTCCTGTTGGATACACTGCACACACGCACACACACACATTTTTACAATTAATTTATGTCCACACAAAATCTGCACCCACTGCGTAGTCTCGCGTAGCCAGACAACTATTCCACAATCTTCGAATGCTATATAGAGTCTGGAACTACACCTCCTGAATGCTATATAGAGTCTGGAACTACACCTCCTGAATGCTATATATAGTCTGGAACTACACCTCCTGAATGCTATATAGAGTCTGGAACTACACCTCCTGAATGCTATATAGAGTCTGGAACTACACCTCCTGAATGTTATATAGAGTCTGGAACTACACCTCCTGAATGCTATATAGAGTCTGGAACTACACCTCCTGAATGCTATCTGGAACTACACCTCCTGAATGCTATATAGAGTCTGGAACTACACCTCCTGAATGCTATATAGAGTCTGGAACTACACCTCCTGAATGTTATATAGAGTCTGGAACTACACCTCCTGAATGCTATATAGAGTCTGGAACTACACCTCCTGAATGCTATCTGGAACTACACCTCCTGAATGCTATATAGAGTCTGGAACTACACCTCCTGAATGCTATATAGAGTCTGGAACTACACCTCCTGAAATCAGGAGGAAGCTGCCAATTCCGTTCACGAAAATATATTTAAATTATTTTCAGAGCTTATTTTTTTATTTCCATTTCTGCTAAGCAGCAAGCTATTTATGCTCAGATGATTTTGATTTATATTAGGATGAATTTGCGGGACTGTAAAGACGAAACGGAAGTGAGGAGGAGTCTCCACTTCCACTTTATATTTTACTCATGATCAGAGCTTCCGTTGCTCCAGACTGTATGACGGAAGCATTTATATTTTACTCATGATCAGAGCTTCCGTTGCTCCAGACCGTATGACGGAAGCATTTATATTTTACTCATGATCAGAGCTTCCGTTGCTCCAGACCGTATGACGGAAGCATTTATATTTTACTCATGATCAGAGCTTCCGTTGCTCCAGACTGTAGTGAAAATTGCGAGAGGCCACGCAAGACTACAAGTAAGACGTGCGAACGCGGGAAGCGAACGCAGCTCGTAAATTGCAATAACAACAATTAGAATAAATTACGTACTTTTTTAAGGTTTTTTTTATTGTTATTTTGTGTTAAGTGTTTTTTTAAGACAGCAGCAGAGCAGTGTAACGTCGTGCTCAGGACACTTACTTCAAAGTAGCTGTCGTACTCTGCAACGATGAACTCTGACTTGGGCTTATTCTGACAATACACCACGTACATGTGTAGCCTCCGCTCCTAGCACGCACACGCACACACACACACACACACAAGCACACGCGCACACACACACACACACACGCACACGCACACGCACGCACACACACACAGAGTTAGAAACAATATACCACCATACCACTATGCACCAATAGTAAACACCGCCCTCGTGACTTAAAAAAAAGACCGGCTTATAACTGCTTTTTTTCAACGGCGCCCTACTGTAGGTCATTAATAGATGGACGGCTTTTAAATGAATAGTACGCACACGCACACACACACACACACACACACACACACACACGCACACACACAGCTTACATGCTTGATGAAGAGTTGAGGCAGCAGCTCGTGGTCCTCCAGACATTTCTCCAGCTCTCCCACGAAGAAACTGCAGAAGAAGAGCACAACCATTAGCTCTGTCACGTGTGTGTGTGTGTGTGTGTGTGTGTGTGTGTGTGTGTGTGTGTGTGTGTGTGTGTGTGTGTGTGTGTGCACTGGTTTTTATATCTTTGTGGGGACACAAATCTGTTTACACAGTCACGTCATGGGGACCAGTTACGGTATGGGGACAAAAAACCTAGTCCCCATGAGGGAAACCGTTAAAA
This sequence comes from Electrona antarctica, assembly GCF_951216825.1. Taxonomy (NCBI): domain Eukaryota; kingdom Metazoa; phylum Chordata; class Actinopteri; order Myctophiformes; family Myctophidae; genus Electrona; species Electrona antarctica. Next base: position 2,888,359 of record NC_136794.1, read on the forward strand.
AACCAACCCAGGAGATGCTTTATATGTGCCTGTGAGGTTTTTAGCCTTGGCCCATAAGGGACGTTTTTTGATCATCGTGTGTGTGTAAGTGGTGCTCAGTATCTCCCCCTAAGGGTTTTAGCTGCTATTGCACTCATTACATTCTCACACACACTTTTGTGGCCGCACCCACATCATAATGTGGCCCCACCCACCCTGTTCCCCACAAGGAGGGATTATACCATCAAATTGAGTGTTAACAGGTGTAACAGAACAGGAGATTCCAGAACAAGGCAGTGAAGATGGAAGCAAAAGCAAAACACAAGGTAAGCTATTGTTTTCTGAATGAACAATTAATAAAAACAGTGCTCAACCACAGATATTTGAAAGATCACTATAACCAGTATTTGACCATAACATTTTGTGAATTAGCTCTGATTATTAAGATAGCTCAGTTAGCTAAGTTAGCTCATAACATTTTGTGAATTAGCTCTGATTATTAAGCTAGCTCAGTTATCTAAGTTAGCTCAAATGGCTCACATGGGCTGAAGACAGTTTAGATCAGTTAGAGGGATTGCTTTTCCTGTACTTTCAGGTTAGTAATGACCTTAAAACTACTGTTTTGTAACACAAATAATTTTGTGATGAAGTTAAGATACTTAGCTTCAGTTTAGCTTCAGATATAAGGATGATGTTGTTTGGTGGTAATTTCATGTAATGTAATCCAATGTGGGCTCCTGAAACGTTTTTTTTGCTATTATTTTCTGTGAAAATAGTCAGAATGGGTATACAATTTCGTTTTTGTGTTAGGACTTTCTACTGTATAAAGTATATATGTTGAGTTTGGTCCAGTTTGTAGTGTTGTAGCATTAGCTTCCTTTAGCTGCTGTCTTTCTGTGTAGCACTGTAGCAGTGCAGCCAGTGACTCTGCAATGATGTGATATTAAAGAAAATGGTAATAATAGGCAGAATAATTGAAACATCAGAAGACGTCCCCATGATGCACATTAGCACGGGGTCCCCAATATGCATGTTTTAAGATGTGTGTGTGTGTGTGTATTTATGCAAGCTTGAAGGTAAAATAATTGAAACTTCAGAAGACGTCCCCGTGATGCACATTTAGCACGGAGTCCCCAAGATGCATGTTTTAAGATGTGTGTGTGTGTTTGTTTGTGTGTGTATTTATATGTCCCCGTGATGCACATTAGCTTAAAGTGTGTTAAATGTCCCCATATATCACAAAACTGAAAGTGTGTTCTAAATACCTACTATCTATCTACTATTTAGTATGACTGTCCGTTCTCTCACACACTCACTCTGTATAATTATGTCAATTTAACAACATAGCCGCAGCCAACTGGTGGTGTTTTTTCCTTTACTGGGGCTTATCAGACTTAACATTATGGTAATGTTTCGGGCCGGGCTAAGCCTTGGGTTTGACCAGTTCGGGTCCAGGCTTTAATTGTCAGGCCCGTTGAGAACTCTAACAGCATGTATGTCCCCGTGACGCACATTAGCCTAAAGTAAAGGGCATTAAAAGTCTAAATATTGTAGATCACATAATAGGCAGAATAATTGAAACATCAGAAGACGACCCCATGATGCACATTAGCACGGGGTCCCCAATATGCATGTTTTAAGATGTGTGTGTGTGTGTGTGTGTATTTATGCAAGCTTGAAGGCAAAATATTGAAACTTCAGAAGATGTCCCCATGATACACATTTAGCACGGAGTCCCCAAGATGCATGTTTTAAGATGTGTGTGTGTTTGTTTGTGTGTATGTATTTATATGTCCCCGTGATGCACATAAGCTTAAAGTGTGTTAAAGGTCCCCATATATCACAGAACTGAAAGTGTGTTCTAAATACCTACTATGTAACAAAATGGTATATTGGACTACATCAGGATGTTGTAATACTAGTAACATTATCTTACATGAGTTATTTCGAACTCGCTTTTATCCAAAGCAACTTCCAATAAGTGCATTCAACATTGATAGTCAAGTGCACTACTTTCACATGCCTAACTCTTTTAAATATTCAATGAATCTTATTCTAAACAGATGTTGAATGACATGCCTGCAACAGGGGGTGGAGACTCCCCCACAGACACACATGGCTCCAGCAGTTGCCAAGACATCCACTTCCATTGAAAAGGTAAATGGGGAGAGCACACCTTACAAGGATGTTGTGTAATGTCCTAATGTCTAGTATGACTGTCCGTTCTCTCACACACTCACTCGGTATAATGATGTAAATTTAACAACATAGCCGCAGCCAACTGGTGGTGTTTTTTCCTTTACTGGGGCTTATCAGACTTAACATTATGGTAATGTTTCGGGCCGGGCCAAGCCTTGGGTTTGACCAGTTCGGGTCCAGGCTTTAATTGTCAGGCCCGTTGAGAACTCTAACAGCATGTATGTCCCCGTGACGCACATTAGCCTAAAGTAAAGGGCATTAAAAGTCTAAATATTGTAGATCACATAATAGGCAGAATAATTGAAACATCAGAAGACGACCCCATGATGCACATTAGCACGGGGTCCCCAATATGCATGTTTTAAGATGTGTGTGTGTGTGTGTGTATTTATGCAAGCTTGAAGGCAAAATATTGAAACTTCAGAAGATGTCCCCATGATACACATTTAGCACGGAGTCCCCAAGATGCATGTTTTAAGATGTGTGTGTGTTTGTTTGTGTGTATGTATTTATATGTCCCCGTGATGCACATAAGCTTAAAGTGTGTTAAAGGTCCCCATATATCACAGAACTGAAAGTGTGTTCTAAATACCTACTATGTAACAAAATGGTATATTGGACTACATCAGGATGTTGTAATACTAGTAACATTATCTTACATGAGTTATTTCGAACTCGCTTTTATCCAAAGCAACTTCCAATAAGTGCATTCAACATTGATAGTCAAGTGCACTACTTTCACATGCCTAACTCTTTTAAATATTCAATGAATCTTATTCTAAACAGATGTTGAATGACATTCCTGCAACAGGGGGTGGAGACTCCCCCACAGACACACATGGCTCCAGCAGTTGCCAAGACATCCACTTCCATTGAAAAGGTAAATGGGGAGAGCACACCTTACAAGGATGTTGTGTAATGTCCTAATGTCTAGTATGACTGTCCGTTCTCTCACACACTCACTCGGTATAATGATGTAAATTTAACAACATAGCCGCAGCCAACTGGTGGTGTTTTTTCCTTTACTGGGGCTTATCAGACTTAACATTATGGTAATGTTTCGGGCCGGGCCAAGTCTTGGGTTGGACCAGTTCGGGTCCAGGCTTTATTGTCAGGCCCGTTGAGAACTCTAACAGCATGTATGTCCCCGTGACGCACATTAGCCTAAAGTAAAGGGCATTAAAAGTCTAAATATTGTAGATCACATAATAGGCAGAATAATTGAAACATCAGAAGACGACCCCATGATGCACATTAGCACGGGGTCCCCAATATGCATGTTTTAAGATGTGTGTGTGTGTGTGTATTTATGCAAGCTTGAAGGCAAAATATATGAAACTTCAGAAGACGTCCCCGTGATGCACATTTAGCACGGAGTCCCCAAGATGCATGTTTTAAGATGTGTGTGTGTGTTGGTTTGTGTGTGTATTTATATGTCCCCGTGATGCACATTAGCTTAAAGTGTGTTAAATGTCCCCATATATCACAAAACTGAAAGTGTGTTCTAAATACCTACAATCTATCTACTATTTAGTATGACTGTCCGTTCTCTCACACACTCACTCGGTATAATTATTTCAATTTAACAACATAGCTGCAGCCAACTGGTGGTGTTTTTTCCTTTACTGGGGCTTATCAGACTTAACATTATAGTAATGTTTCCGGCCGGGCTAAGCCTTGGGTTTGACCAGTTCGGGTCCAGGCTTTAATTGTCAGGCCCGTTGAGAACTCTAACAGCATGTATGTCCCCGTGACGCACATTAGCCTAAAGTAAAGGGCATTAAAAGTCTAAATATTGTAGATCACATAATAGGCAGAATAATTGAAACATCAGAAGACGACCCCATGATGCACATTAGCACGGGGTCCCCAATATGCATGTTTTAAGATGTGTGTGTGTGTGTGTATTTATGCAAGCTTGAAGGCAAAATATTGAAACTTCAGAAGACGTCCCCATGATGCACATTTAGCACGGAGTCCCCAAGATGCATGTTTTAAGATGTGTGTGTGTGTGTATTTATATGTCCCCGTGATGCACATTAGCTTAAAGTGTGTTAAATGTCCCCATATATCACAGAACTGAAAGTGTGTTCTAAATACCTACTATGTAACAAAATGGTATATTGGACTACATCAGGATGTTGTAATACTAGTAACATTATCTTACATGAGTTATTTCGAACTCGCTTTTATCCAAAGCAACTTCCAATAAGTGCATTCAACATTGATAGTCAAGTGCACTACTTTCACATGCCTAACTCTTTTAAATATTCAATGAATCTTATTCTAAACAGATGTTGAATGACATGCCTGCAACAGGGGGTGGAGACTCCCCCACAGACACACATGGCTCCAGCAGTTGCCAAGACATCCACTTCCATTGAAAAGGTAAATGGGGAGAGCACACCTTACAAGGATGTTGTGTAATGTCCTAATGTCTAGTATGACTGTCCGTTCTCTCACACACTCACTCGGTATAATGATGTAAATTTAACAACATAGCCGCAGCCAACTGGTGGTGTTTTTTTCTTTAATGGGGCTTATCAGACTTAACATTATGGTAAGTTTTCGGGCTGGGCCAAGCCTTGGGTTGGACCAGTTCGGGTCCAGGCTTTATTGTCAGGCCCGTTGAGAACTCTAACAGCATGTATGTCCCCGTGACGCACGTTAGCCTAATGTAAAGGGCATTAAAAGTCTAAATATTGTAGATCACATAATAGGCAGAATAATTGAAACATCAGAAGACGACCCCGTGATGCACATTAGCACGGGGTACCCAATATGCATGTTTTAAGATGTGTGTGTGTATTTATGCAAGCTTGAAGGCAAAATAATTGAAACTTCAGAAGACGTCCCCATGATGCACATTTAGCACGGAGTCCCCAAGATGCATGTTTTAAGATATGTGTGTGTTTGTTTGTGTGTGTGTATTTATATGTCCCCGTGATGCACATTAGCTTAAAGTGTGTTAAATGTCCCCATATATCACAGAACTGAAAGTGTGTTCTAAATACCTACTATGTAACAAAATGGTATATTGGACTACATCAGGATGTTGTAATACTAGTAACATTGTCTTACATGAGTTATTTCGAACTCGCTTTTATCCAAAGCAACTTCCAATAAGTGCATTCAACATTGATAGTCAAGTGCACTACTTTCACATGCCTAACTCTTTTAAATATTCAATGAATCTTATTCTAAACAGATGTTGAATGGCATGCCTGCAACAGGGGGTGGAGACTCCCCCACAGACACACATGGCTCCAGCAGTTGCCAAGACATCCACTTCCATTGAAAAGGTAAATGGGGAGAGCACACCTTACAAGGATGTTGTGTAATGTCCTAATGTCTAGTATGACTGTCCGTTCTCTCACACACTCACTCGGTATAATGATGTAAATTTAACAACATAGCCGCAGCCAACTGGTGGTGTTTTTTCCTTTACTGGGGCTTATCAGACTTAACATTATGGTAATGTTTCGGGCCGGGCAAGCCTTGGGTTGGGCCAGTTCGGGTCCAGGCTTTATTGTCAGGCCCGTTGAGAACTCTAACAGCATGTATGTCCCCGTGACGCACATTAGCCTAATGTAAAGGGCATTAAAAGTCTAAATATTGTAGATCACATAATAGGCAGAATAATTGAAACATCAGAAGACGACCCCATGATGCACATTAGCACGGGGTACCCAATATGCATGTTTTAAAATGTGTGTGTGTATTTATGCAAGCTTGAAGGCAAAATAATTGAAACTTCAGAAGACGTCCCCATGATGCACATTTAGCACGGAGTCCCCAAGATGCATGTTTTAAGATATGTGTGTGTTTGTTTGTGTGTGTGTATTTATATGTCCCCGTGATGCACATTAGCTTAAAGTGTGTTAAATGTCCCCATATATCACAGAACTGAAAGTGTGTTCTAAATACCTACTATGTAACAAATGGTATATTGGACTACATCAGGATGTTGTAATACTAGTAACATTATCTTACATGAGTTATTTCGAACTCGCTTTTATCCAAAGCAACTTCCAATAAGTGCATTCAACATTGATAGTCAAGTGCACTACTTTCACATGCCTAACTCTTTTAAATATTCAATGAATCTTATTCTAAACAGATGTTGAATGTCATGCCTGCAACAGGGGGTGGAGACTCCCCCACAGACACACATGGCTACAGCAGTTGCCAAGACATCCACTTCCATTGAAAAGGTAAATGGGGAGAGCACACCTTACAAGGATGTTGTGTAATGTCCTAATGTCTAGTATGACTGTCCGTTCTCTCACACACTCACTCGGTATAATGATGTAAATTTAACAACATAGCCGCAGCCAACTGGTGGTGTTTTTTCCTTTACTGGGGCTTATCAGACTTAACATTATGGTAATGTTTCGGGCCGGGCCAAGCCTTGGGTTGGACCAGTTCGGGTCCAGGCTTTATTGTCAGGCCCGTTGAGAACTCTAACAGCATGTATGTCCCCGTGACGCACATTAGCCTAATGTAAAGGGCATTAAAAGTCTAAATATTGTAGATCACATAATAGGCAGAATAATTGAAACATCAGAAGACGTCCCCATGATGCACATTAGCACGGGGTACCCAATATGCATGTTTTAAGATGTGTGTGTGTATTTATGCAAGCTTGAAGGCAAAATAATTGAAACTTCAGAAGACGTCCCCATGATGCACATTTAGCACGGAGTCCCCAAGATGCATGTTTTAAGATATGTGTGTGTTTGTTTGTGTGTGTGTATTTATATGTCCCCGTGATGCACATTAGCTTAAAGTGTGTTAAATGTCCCCATATATCACAGAACTGAAAGTGTGTTCTAAATACCTACTATGTAACAAAATGGTATATTGGACTACATCAGGATGTTGTAATACTACTAACATTATCTTACATGAGTTATTTCGAACTCGCTTTTATCGAAAGCAACTTCCAATAAGTGCATTCAACATTGATAATCAAGTGCACTACTTTCACATGCCTAACTCTTTTAAATATTCAATGAATCTTATTCTAAACAGATGTTGAATGACATGCCTGCAACAGGGGTTGGAGACTCCCCAACAGACACACATGGCTCCAGCAGTTGCCAAGACATCCACTTCCATTGAAAAGGTAAATGGGGAGAGCACACCTTACAAGGATGTTGTGTAATGTCCTAATGTCTAGTATGACTGTCCGTTCTCTCACACACTCACTCGGTATAATGATGTAAATTTAACAACATAGCCGCAGCCAACTGGTGGTGTTTTTTCCTTTACTGGGGCTTATCAGACTTAACATTATGGTAATGTTTCGGGCCGGGCAAGCCTTGGGTTGGGCCAGTTCGGGTCCAGGCTTTATTGTCAGGCCCGTTGAGAACTCTAACAGCATGTATGTCCCCGTGACGCACATTAGCCTAATGTAAAGGGCATTAAAAGTCTAAATATTGTAGATCACATAATAGGCAGAATAATTGAAACATCAGAAGACGACCCCATGATGCACATTAGCACGGGGTACCCAATATGCATGTTTTAAAATGTGTGTGTGTATTTATGCAAGCTTGAAGGCAAAATAATTGAAACTTCAGAAGACGTCCCCATGATGCACATTTAGCACGGAGTCCCCAAGATGCATGTTTTAAGATATGTGTGTGTTTGTTTGTGTGTGTGTATTTATATGTCCCCGTGATGCACATTAGCTTAAAGTGTGTTAAATGTCCCCATATATCACAGAACTGAAAGTGTGTTCTAAATACCTACTATGTAACAAATGGTATATTGGACTACATCAGGATGTTGTAATACTAGTAACATTATCTTACATGAGTTATTTCGAACTCGCTTTTATCCAAAGCAACTTCCAATAAGTGCATTCAACATTGATAGTCAAGTGCACTACTTTCACATGCCTAACTCTTTTAAATATTCAATGAATCTTATTCTAAACAGATGTTGAATGTCATGCCTGCAACAGGGGGTGGAGACTCCCCCACAGACACACATGGCTACAGCAGTTGCCAAGACATCCACTTCCATTGAAAAGGTAAATGGGGAGAGCACACCTTACAAGGATGTTGTGTAATGTCCTAATGTCTAGTATGACTGTCCGTTCTCTCACACACTCACTCGGTATAATGATGTAAATTTAACAACATAGCCGCAGCCAACTGGTGGTGTTTTTTCCTTTACTGGGGCTTATCAGACTTAACATTATGGTAATGTTTCGGGCCGGGCCAAGCCTTGGGTTGGACCAGTTCGGGTCCAGGCTTTATTGTCAGGCCCGTTGAGAACTCTAACAGCATGTATGTCCCCGTGACGCACATTAGCCTAATGTAAAGGGCATTAAAAGTCTAAATATTGTAGATCACATAATAGGCAGAATAATTGAAACATCAGAAGACGTCCCCATGATGCACATTAGCACGGGGTACCCAATATGCATGTTTTAAGATGTGTGTGTGTATTTATGCAAGCTTGAAGGCAAAATAATTGAAACTTCAGAAGACGTCCCCATGATGCACATTTAGCACGGAGTCCCCAAGATGCATGTTTTAAGATATGTGTGTGTTTGTTTGTGTGTGTGTATTTATATGTCCCCGTGATGCACATTAGCTTAAAGTGTGTTAAATGTCCCCATATATCACAGAACTGAAAGTGTGTTCTAAATACCTACTATGTAACAAAATGGTATATTGGACTACATCAGGATGTTGTAATACTACTAACATTATCTTACATGAGTTATTTCGAACTCGCTTTTATCGAAAGCAACTTCCAATAAGTGCATTCAACATTGATAATCAAGTGCACTACTTTCACATGCCTAACTCTTTTAAATATTCAATGAATCTTATTCTAAACAGATGTTGAATGACATGCCTGCAACAGGGGTTGGAGACTCCCCAACAGACACACATGGCTCCAGCAGTTGCCAAGACATCCACTTCCATTGAAAAGGTAAATGGGGAGAGCACACCTTACAAGGATGTTGTGTAATGTCCTAATGTCTAGTATGACTGTCCGTTCTCTCACACACTCACTCGGTATAATGATGTAAATTTAACAACATAGCCGCAGCCAACTGGTGGTGTTTTTTCCTTTACTGGGGCTTATCAGACTTAACATTATGGTAATGTTTCGGGCCGGGCCAAGCCTTGGGTTGGACCAGTTCGGGTCCAGGCTTTATTGTCAGGCCCGTTGAGAACTCTAACAGCATGTATGTCCCCGTGACGCACATTAGCCTAATGTAAAGGGCATTAAAAGTCTAAATATTGTAGATCACATAATAGGCAGAATAATTGAAACATCAGAAGACGTCCCCATGATGCACATTAGCACGGGGTACCCAATATGCATGTTTTAAGATGTTTGTGTGTATTTATGCAAGCTTGAAGGCAAAATAATTGAAACTTCAGAAGACGTCCCCATGATGCACATTTAGCACGGAGTCCCCAAGATGCATGTTTTAAGATGTGTGTTTGTTTGTTTGTGTGTGTGTTTTTATATGGCCCCGTGATGCACATTAGCTTAAAGTGTGTTAAATGTCCCCATATATCACAGAACTGAAAGTGTGTTCTAAATACCTACTATCTATCTACTATTTAGTATGACTGTCTTTTATTGGTTTGGGTTTTATTGGTGTGTATTTGTTAACCCCCTGCACTGCATGTTTTGTATTGATTTTATTGTTGTATTGCACAAGTTGTTTTTCGTGCTAGGCCTGTCCCCTTTCTTTCCCCAAATGTATTTGAGCTAATTATATACTTTTCACTTTATTATCTTATCTGCCTCACTGATGTATTGCCCTAACCTTTTAATATATACTGTGTAGTTATATATAAATAAAGTTGTTACATTTTCCACAAATGCCTCTCGTACATTGTTCCTGTTAAAGGGGAAGTTGGTCAAAGTTTACACTCTAGGGGTTCCTCCTGCCCCCTCAACAAGCGGGAGGTGGCGTAGTCAGGATATTAGTACCAATTTGTTCGCTTGTACAATTAAAATTGTTGTTCTACAATTTATGTGTCATTTATTTATGTCAACATTGTGCATTATCTATGTCAGGGTTGGGCAACTTTGATGATGGAGAGGGCCACTATATTTTCAGTCACTCCAGGGGGTCACAATGCATATACTGTCAAAAATAGCAAAAATAGCAGTCTACAAGCTCAAAATGTGTTGTGCTTTGATGCGTTTTGAGCTTGTAGATTGGCTATTTTTTAATTGGAAAACTGAATTATGTTTTAGCTATTTTTGAATTGGTTATGGTTTTGAATTATTATTATTATTATTATTTTCCCAAATGGATTCATATGGTATGTTACCTTAATAACTTAATTACAAATTAATTGGACATGAAAGAAGGCAATAACATTTGAATACTAGTATTAAGTCATTAAGGGCGTTTTACTAGTTAGTAATTACACTTGTTGCAAGGTCCCCATTAATCACATTAGAGCGGACCTTGTGTGAATTATTTAAATGATATTCAAATGAGGTCCCCATCAACCATGTTAACCAGATTTTTCACAAGTCCCCATATGGCATGGTCCAGCAATTACTTCATCAATTCTGATATTTAAAGTCGTGTATAAGCTTACAAAGCCATAGTTGTTATACCTGATTTTTTTCATAGCTGTATAACCTTTAGAAAGGGTCGTCCCCACGAGGGATGAAAAAAAATGTTGGTCCCCACAAACCACAAAAACCAGTGTGTGTGTGTGTGTGTGTGTGTGTCATACTCGCGGTGCCAGTCACAGATCTGGTGGATGTTTCCAAACACGATCTTGTCTTTTCCTTTCATGTCTTCAGGAACGCCTTTCAGCCCCACCCTCTGCATGAAGCCCTGAGCAAGTGCACGCACACACACACGAGCACACACACACACACGAGCACACACACACACACGAGCACACACACAGGCACACGAACGAGCACCCACAGGCACACGCACCCACACCCCCACACACACACACACACACACACACACACACACACACAAATTACAATGTAGGAATTTATCAGACGCTCTAAATCCAGAGTGACTTACAGTAAGCAATAACAAGACAGTGTAATACATCATATACATAGCAATAGTCACCTAGGATCAACTGTAAACCAAGCATCTATCATCAGTCCGTACATTGAAACTGTAAACACTAGGGTTGGGACGATATGGTACCTCACGATACGATAGCTGTGGTCATATTAGGCCCTCGGTAAGGATCACAATGTTCGAGATTTCATCAACGATAATGATCGTGATGTTTATCTGTAACTGGAAATTAGGAAAAGTACCATAAAAGGCAAAAATCGGGGAAAGAGACAGTAGCGCCCTCACCTCCACCACCGTTCCCAGGTCTTTGACGTAGTCCTTCTCCGTCTGAATCAGCTCGTTGAGGACAAACCTGTGGACGCACACGGGAGCAGTGTTGATTTCGTCGACTAAAACCACGACGGAAAATGCTCGTCGACTACCGTTTTACAACGAGGAAAACTGAATAAAACTAGATGAAAACTAAGCTATGATGACTAAAACTAAAATATGTTGACGATTACAGCAACAACTAAAAACTATACTAAAACATTAGGAAGGGACGATAGTGGACAACATGCAGATACATTATAAGTACAAAAAATAGCAGATCTACAACCTCACAACGTCAGAGATGTGAGACATGTCTCACAGTGTTGTACCCTGAACTTTCTTTCTTCTTTCTAATTATTTGTTCGGCCCAATTTGTTTATATTTATTGTCATGATTTGTCATGATCCGAGTTGGCTTTGTCCGAGGCTTAACGGTCTTTAACACCCCGAGCGGCATAAACGGAGTTCTCCGTCCTTCAAATAGTAACGCTCGACGCTCAGGACGGAGATTAATAAAAGGACGGAACTTTATTGATATCATAAGCGAGCGCATCGCTCTACAGGCTGGGAGCGCCTGTTGGGCAACATTCGATGTCATTTCCGGTTGGGACGTCGTCCAAAATGTCCCGTCCCCCCCATTTTAGCGGATGAATCTTAAAACGTGAATAACTCTTGATCTAAATCAATCCGTCCAATTCTAACCAAAGATTATGTCTTTGACGGCCCATCGCGGTCCCGTCGCTAGTCGCGGTAGAATTAATCATACCTCCCGTTGTTGTATCTGCTGGCACTTTAGCGCTCATATGTTTTAAGGTGCTGGCAGCATCCATTGTGCTAAATACAGTGGTGGAAAGTACTTTTACTTAAGTACTGTACAATTTTGAGGTATTTGTACTTTACTTGAGTATTTCCAATTTCCAATACTTCTACTCCACTACATCTCAGAGACAAAATGTGTACTTTTACTCCACTACAATTATTTGAAAACTTTAGTTACTAGTTACTTTGGCGATTAAAATTTTGATTAGAAAACATACATTAACCACTTCAACCCTATACATTTCAGCCATTTGAAATTAGCCGATCTACAAGCTCACAATGCGTCACAACGCGACGCATTGTGAGCTTGTAGATCTGCTATTCAACAGATTTTGTACACATTTTGAACTTGTGAAATGGCACATTCTGCACAATGAGTACTTTTACTTTTAGTACTTTAAGTACATTTAGATGCCGATACTTTTGTACTTTTACTCAAGTACATTTTCAATTCCGTACTTTTACTTGTAACGAAGAAGTTCTAAATTGCAGTATTGGTACTTTTAATAAAGTAAAACAATTGAGTACTTTTTCCACCGCTGGTTAAATAAATACATTCTGAAACGTCTATGGGAAAGATGAATGGAAAATTCTGAAAGGGGGCGGGGCTGTGACACTATAGTCTTCAGAAGGCTTTGACTGAACCCTCAGAATCAACACTGCTTACATGTGCGCTGCCACTCCACTAGGGGGCAGCGGTGTATACTTACATGCGTCCCCGCATGGCCTTGGCCCTCTGCTCCAGCTCGGGGTTCCGCGGCTGGAGGGGCGTGGTCTGCTCTGGGGGCGTGGTCAGAGCTGTGAACCCTGGGTATGCCCCCGGCTCCAGGGTCTACGCGGGACGAGAGACAGAGAGAGAGAGAGAAAGAGAAAGAGAAAGAGAAAGAGAGAGAAAGAGAAAGAGAAAGAGAGAGAGAGAGAGAGAGAGAGAGAGAGAGAGAGAGAGAGAGAGAGAGGGGGTCTGTAACTCTGAGTGTACAAATGGAACCAAATTAGGTCAGGATTTAGAAGGCGTTTTATAGGTCTAAATCATTGGTTCCCAAACTTATCGCCCCCCGACCCCAAATTAATGCTGCCATTGACTCGCGCCCCAACCTTGACCGCAGAGGTCATTTCATTTTTAATTTGGTGTGCATTTGTCCGCACATGTAATGCATTAACCCATTTAGACCTGAGGATGATTCTTAAAGAATGTCTTCTAAATCCTAAAGGTTTTCTGAAAAACCTATATTTCTAATATGTCAGTGGTACTCAAAGTTTTTCATGTCAAGGACCCCCAGTATTATCTGGATTTGGCCGCAGACCCCCCATCTGAAAATATGTTGACCCTTTGAAAACTTTCACTTTGAAAGAATATATAATCAAAGATTTGCGTCACATTGTCACGATTCAAAAATAGCAGACCTGCAAGCTCATAGCGCGGCACCGAGTGCCGCGCTATGAGCTTGTAGATCTGCTATTTTTGAACAGCTAAACAGGTTAAGCGGCCTGTAGGGCTATGTAGGGGTTTTGTAACAATTATGGTTACAATGTGTTTGTAATAATTTTTTACATTGAAATTCACTCATTTTGTTGACACACACACACACACACACACACACACACACACACACACACACACACACACACACACACACACACACACACACACACACACACACACACACACACACACACACACACACACACACACACACACACACACACACACACACACACACACACACACACAAAACTTAACTTAAAAAAAAACTTAAAAAGAAAGAAAGATTAAAAAAAAAGAAAAAAACTTAACAATTTGAATGCTGGCCATTTTGAGCAGAGCTATTCCGCCTGTGCTAAAGGTGATGCATTGAACGAAGGACCTTGTCTGAGGCCCACAGTAAATGTTCTCTTATAGCGAGAATCACACAGCATACCTCAAAAGAAAGCGTAACTTGTCCACTCTAATTTTTTTGTTTGAATATGAAGAAAAAAGGAGAGAAATCTGACGGAGAGACACTGAAGTCACACTCGGATCAGATTATATACACACAAAACCCCTCCGTTGAAAGTCACATGAGAGGAGAGAGCCCTCCCCTCCCTGAAACAAAGAGAAACAGAAGACTGCAGCGACACGATTGGCTTGGTTATGAAGCCATTCTTTTGCCCCGAGTTGCATGAGAGTCTCCGAGCGCGAGCAGCCTTTACGTGACAATACGGGGGCTGGGGCTGCCTCTCGTGCTGTTTTCAGGAAGGGAGGGGGAGAGGCATTTTTTTCATTTTTTTTGGGATCACGTGATCGGAGTGTGCTATCATCCAATGCTAGTTGATAAAGTGCCCGGGTGTGTAGAAAGACGATTGAAAGTAATCAATAAAAACATGCGGTAAACGTAGAAATCCCTTTCCCGCACGTGACGTTTGAGATTTGAACCACGTCGAAATCCTTCTCCAACTTGCAACTTGTTAAAAAAACCTTAAAAAGTACGTCATTTATTCTAATTGTTGTTGTTGCAATTTACGAGCTGCGTTCGCTTCCCGCGTTTGCGCGTCTTACTTGTAATATAAGAACACATTGGGCTGTATTTGGGTAAAGTGGTGATAATATAAGAACACATTGAGCTGTATTTGGGTAAAGTGGTGATAATATAAGAACACATTGAGCTGTATTTGGGTAAAGTGGTGATAATATAAGAACACATTGAGCTGTATTTGGGTAAAGTGGTGATAATATAATAACACATTGAGCTGTATTTGGGTAAAGTGGTGATAATATAAGAACACATTGAGCTGTATTTGGGTAAAGTGGTGATAATATAAGAACACATTCAAGTATCTCACAATGTGTAAAGTCACCGCACCAACTTTGATGAGGTTAGTTTGGAGGAGGCAAGATTCATGTACTTATTGGCCAGTTTTTGACACAAAGCATCTTCGTACGATTTTGGAATAAATACATAATTCCGCAAAATATCGAATATTGTGATATTACAATTATCGAGGGCCTAATATGGCCACAGATATCGTATGGTGAGGCACCCATATTGTCCCACCCTGGACCAACACTCACCATCTTGGTTTTGACCAGCTTCTCCATGGCGCTGACCAGCTCAGCTGCACTGAGCGGGGCCTCGTTAGAACACTGGCGAGAGGCAAGCAGAGATGAGGACTGGGGAGAGAGAGAGACAGAGAGAGAGACACAGAGAGAGAGAGAGAGAGAGAGAGAGAGAGAGAGAGATGGTTAATATTAGCGCCAGAGCAAAGTGGGATGAACAAAGAAAAGTATAACAGCGGATCTACAAGCTCTCAACACGTTGCGAGAGCTTGTAGATCTGCTGTTTTCAGCAGAAGCCTTGCCCACAGTAACAGAACTATAGGTCTTTTTGAGTGGTGCAGCCACTCCCTTGGCCAGCAATGTGTGTCCCTGGCTGGGTGCGATCACGGAAGTGTCACTGTTGCGCAGCCGCACGCACGCACGCATGCACTGCGTTGCGATGCGATGCGACGCATTGTGAGATTGAAGATTGGCTATTTCCAAAAGATTTGTATACATTCGAAAACTTGAAATGAGACATTCTGCCCAATGACAACTTTCTACTTTTGGTACTTCATGTAGGCCTACATTTTCATGCCAATACATTTGTACTTTTACTCAAGTATATTTTGAATTCAGGATTTTTACTTGTAACCGAGTAGTTCTACATTGCAGTATCGATACTTTTACTTAAGTTGAACAGGGTTAGGTTTAGCCAGAGTCAGAGTAAGACGACATTGAGGGGGCAGAAAACCGAGCGCTCGAGCGCTGTTCATGCAGCCTGGAGAGGGACAAGCTGGAGTTTGAAATACATTGTTTTCAACGAGGGCGGCACAAATAAGAGCTATTTTAGGCATGTATGCAACATGACAACTGTTTTAAAGTATTGCACAGTCACGACTAAAGTCTCTGTATGTTTATGTTGTACTATTATTAAAAAAATGATCTAAAATGAAGAGATTTAAGATCATTAAAGCTGGGCTGTTGCCTGGGTCAAATGCATTCTGCCAACCTTCGGTCCAGGACTTGTCCCAGTTGGTTGTCCCCCTGCTCAATAGAAGTCTATGTAGGAGAGCTGCCATTGGACTGAAGCCCCATGAAGTGAACAGAGTTGTCACAACTGTCTATACTCTATGGCTCTGGCTGGAGGAGGAGGGGTCTTTGATGACCCCGCCCCCAGGGGGGAGGGTCTCTGGAGGAGGAGGAGGAGGGGTCTTAGATGACCCCGCCCACCAAGGGGGAGGAGGGACTGACCTTGTCGTCCTGGCCGGAGGAGGAGGGGTCTTTGATGATCTCCATGGGCGGGGGAAGGGGAGTGGGCGTCTCCTCATCTGGCTCCTCCTCCCCACCACTCTGCATGCCCGAGGACGACTTCAGCAGGGTGCTGTCCTTACTGCGCACCCTCTGAGAGAGAGACATAGAGGGAGAGAGAGACATAGAGGGAGAGAGAGAGAGAGAGAGAGAGAGAGGGAGGGAAGAGAGAGAGAGAGAGAGAGAGAGAGAGAGAGAGAGAGAGAGAGACATAGAGAGAGTGAGAGAGAGAGAGAGAGAGAGAGAGAGGGAGGGAGAGAGAGAGAGACGTGGAAGTGTCAGTCACGCTGTTTTGGGATTTTATAGGTGAAAGGAGGAGAACAACCAGAACAGCAACACAACACTCTGGTAGGGCTGCACTCATGTCCTCCCAGGACTTGTGGCAACAACAATCATTAGTAGAATACATTATTTAACCTGCCCCAGCACGCCTCGCAAATAAAGTGAAAAGTGCGCGCGCGCGCCCGCCCGCCCGCCCGCCCACCCACCCGCCCGCCCGCCCGCCCGCCCGCCCGCCCGCCCGCCCGCCCGCCCGCCCACCCACCCACCCACCCACCCACACACACACACACACACACACACACACACACACACACACACACACACACACACACACACACACACACACACACACACACACACACACACACACACACACACACACACACACCTCAATCTCATTGGTTACCTCGCCAGTGATGTCATCGTGCAGGGTGTGGTCAGGCGGCCCCAGGTCGATACTTTTCCTGCTCTCCTCTCTTCCTGTTCCCGGACCTGTCAATCAATCAATCAATCAATAAATCAATCAATCATTACATTAATCATTGAATCCCAGGTGAAATCTGGATAATATTGGTCTGTCTGTCAGTCAGTCAGTCAGTCAGTCAGTCAGTCAGTCAGTCAGTCAGTCTACCAGTCTGTCTACCAGTCAGTCCGTCCGTCCGTCCGTCCGTCCGTCCGTCCGTCCGTCCGTCCGTCCGTCTGTCTGTCTGTCTGTCTGTCTGTCTGTCTGTCTGTCTACCAGTCTGTCTGTCTGTCTGTCTGTCTGTCTGTCTGTCTGTCTGTCTACCAGTCAGTCCGTCTACCAGTCTGTCTGTCTACCAGTCAGTCCGTCTACCAGTCTGTCTGTCTGTCTGTCTGTCTGTCTGTCTGTCTGTCTGTCTGTCTGTCTGTCTGTCTGTCTGTCTGTCTGTCTGTCTGTCTGTCTGTCTACCAGTCTGTCTGTCTGTCTGTCTGTCTATCAGTCTGTCAGTCTGTCTGTCTGTCTGTCTACCAGTCTGTCTGTCTGTCTGTCTGTCTACCAGTCTGTCTGTCTACCAGTCTGTCTGTCTGTCTACCTGTCTGTCTACCTGTCTGTCTACCTGTCTGTCTACCTGTCTTCTTGTGTTTGTTTGGTAGTTTCTTGACTGAGCTGCCGTGGCTGAGCCGTCGCACGGGGCTGGTCAGCCACTTCCTGAGGGTGTTGCCCGAGCGCTTGGGACCCCCGGGCCCCCCCGGGGAGCCGGGCTGCAGAGAGTTGAGCGATGCCTGAGGTTGCAGGTTGGACACCGACTCCGATTTCCCGTCCGGACCGCTCACCGAGTAGTTATCTGCAAAAAACACAAGACAGTGTTTATTTAACACCATTTAGATCTGAACAGTTTTCTGAAAGACCTCATGTTTCTATGTCGGTGGTTCTCACAGGGTTAAAACCTCATGTTTCTGTGTCAGTGGTTCTCACAGGGTTAAAACCTCATGTTTCTGTGTCAGTGGTTCTCACAGGGTTAAAACCTCATGTTTCTATGTCAGTGGTTCTCACATGGTTAAAACCTCATGTTTCTATGTCAGTGGTTCTCACAGGGTTAAAACCTCATGTTTCTATGTCAGTGTTTCTCACAGGGTTAAAACCTCATGTTTCTATGTCAGTGTTTCTCACAGGGTTAAAACCTCATGTTTCTATGTCAGTGTTTCTCACAGGGTTAAAACCTCATGTTTCTATGTCAGTGTTTCTCACAGGGTTAAAACCTCATGTTTCTATGTCAGTGGTTCTCACAGGGTTAAAACCTCATGTTTCTATGTCAGTGGTTCTCACATGGTTAAAACCTCATGTTTCTATGTCAGTGGTTCTCACAGGGTTAAAACCTCATGTTTCTATGTCAGTGGTTCTCACAGGGTTAAAACCTCATGTTTCTATGTCAGTGGTTCTCACAGGGTTAAAACCTCATGTTTCTATGTCAGTGGTTCTCACATGGTTAAAACCTCATGTTTCTATGTCAGTGGTTCTCACAGGGTTAAAACCTCATGTTTCTATGTCAGTGGTTCTCACAGGGTTAAAACCTCATGTTTCTATGTCAGTGGTTCTCAAACTATTTCATGTCAAGGACCCCCAGAATGATATGTATTTGGCCGCCGACCCCCCATCTGAAAATATGTTGTTCCAGGGAGGGACCCAACAGAAGCAAAGATTTAACAACGTTCACTGTGAAATAATGTATTCAAAGATTTGTGCCACATTTTCACGATTTTAAAGAAATAGCAGATCTACTGTACTGTAAATAATACGACTTTTGCTATTATTTGAATTGAAATCTCGATTTGTTTTCCAGATTTTTAATTGGGATCCTGAAAAGTAACCTTTTCATTAAAATGCAAATGCATTTAGTTATAGTTATGTTAACTCTAACTAAATACAAATACAAACATGTAATACTAGTCTTGCCACTAGCCGTGGATCAAAGCACCATTCACCACCTAATCAAAACAAAGAATTCAGCTGCTCTGTTTTCCCAGAGCGCTAGCAAACTCAGTGGCTAGGCTAGCTAGTTTCTTGGGACATTTGTGGTCGTAGTGACTACATCTGTCATAAAAAAAGGGTAACTGTTGTATAATTGCAATATTACACTTGAGGGTGTGGTTTAACGTGATTATTGCCACTTCAGTGACGCTTGCGGAACTCGACTTCGTCTCGTTCCTTTATACCCATAGAGTATATAAAAGGATAGAGACTGATCTGGCGCGAAGCTCCGCCCCCTCAGCTATTCATGTCAGTGGAAGTTGCTCAGTGGCGTTTTGAAGCACCCGGAAGACTGCCGGAAGTCCCTCCTCCGGACCTCAACTTTGAGGTCCTGGGTGACGTAGGGCAATCGAGCGCTCAACGTTAAAGCCCAGCTGCACGGGGTTTCCCGGTCATGAATCCACGGGTCCGCCTGTAGTCCCTCCTCCTACCACTAGGACCCAGAGCTTCAACGTTGAATAGCCTCACTGGCCCCTTGTTTATACCGCATCACTGTCGTGGTAATAATCACGTTAAACCACACCCTCTCGTGTAATATTGCTTAATTAAGTATTAGTAATTAAGTAAGTAATTAAAGCCTGCACTAGATGCGCCCAGACCTCTGTTTATGCTATGGTGTCTGTTGTTGTCCTGTATTGTTTGTATTGTGTGTATGTTTTAAACCACTACTCTTGCTGTAAACCTAATTGCCCTTGACCTTGAACCTTAAAGCGGGGCATGTTTGGAATTGTATCAGCTGATATCAACCAGTATTCTGATATTAACCTGTGGGCCACATTAAGTGAAGGTGGGGGCCGCATGTGGCCCCCGGGCCACCTGCTGGATGCACAGGCAACCTCAAGACTGCCGAGCGCTGCAGCCGAGGCCATTTCAATGCTGCACACACAGGACCCACACATCCTGCTTTGGGGCGTCCATGTTAATGCTAAATAAATAGCGTCAATGCTAGCGAGCTAAAATGGAGCCATCCTTGCTTCGCGCCAATGTTTCCATCTAGACTGTTATGTTATTATCCTAGTCTACCGGATAATCAGCAAAAGACCTCCGAACATCGCACGTTTTATCCAAACCATGGAGAGCTCCGTAGATTTCGAGTTATTCACCTCATGTTTCTATGTCAGTGGTTCTCACAGGGTTAAAACCTCATGTTTCTATGTCAGTGCTTCTCGCAGGGTTAAAACCTCATGTTTCTATGTCAGTGGTTATTCAGATATTATTTTTTTTTAGTCTGTATAATGTAGCGTAGTGCGGTTTGTGCAACCCGGTCTAGGATCGCTAAAGAAGGAAAGGCCAAGCCAAAATAATAATGAAAAAATAGAAATGAGCGATCCGGTTTGATATCAATAATAAAGCTTATCAGACGGAACATTACGCCAGAAGCAGTTGCTGGTTGGATTCCTTCTGACGGAACGTTACGCCCGGAGCAGCTAATTGGTTAATTTGGTTTCTGGGCGGGAACCCCTTTTGGTGTTCATCAAGTTATGCTTTAGCTATTGAAAAAAAAATAGCAGATCTACAAGCTCATAGCGCGGCACCGAGTGCCACGCTACGAGCTTGTAGGTCTGCTATTTTTGAAAAATCAGGAAAATGTGCCTCAAATCTTTGAATATATTAATACAGAGTGAACATTTGAACTCAAATCTTTGCTTCTGAGAGGTCCTGGAACATATTTTCAGATGGTGGGCGGAGGCATATTACATATAATTTTTGGGGTCCTTGACATGAAATATTGAGCACAACTGATACAGAAACATGAGGTATTTCAGAAAACGGTCAGGATTTTGAAGATTTTTTTTTTTTAATTTCGATGTCAGGCCTAAATGGGTTAAGTGAAGGTGAGGGCCGCCAGTTGCCCATGCAAGCGCTAGGCTAGAGGGACCAGGGACCCCCATCCGTAAAATTGAAAGCACACTGTCTGTTTACACTGAAACTTTAAAGCTCCAATCACGTGGCTGTATACACTGGCCACGCCCCCCTCGCCCCTCTGTGTGGATTACAATGTTACACAGCACACACAGTGTGTGTGTGTGTGTATGGAATCAGGACAGACTCATAATTATCCGTATCCGTATAAACAGATTTGTACTCGTATAGGCAATTCGTAACAAACAGTATGCAAGTGTAAATCAGATTTGTATCTGTAATGTACAATTCGTAACTCTTATTCTCAGATTCGTAATTCAAATGTTCACTTCTGTGTCTCAAATAACCACTTTCGTGTCTCAATTACCCACATCTGTGTGTCAACTTATACATTTTAGAAGGATATTTATTTGTGACTCTCCACTGAATTTTGTGAGTAATTATGAGACTCTTTTACCTCGCTGTTAGTCAAATGATTTGTAACTTGTAAGAAATAAAATCACCTATGCACGCACCAGATTTGTACTCGTATAGGCAATTCGTAACAAACAGTATGCAAGTGTAAATCAGATTTGTATCTGTAATGTACAATTCGTAACTCTTATTTTCAGATTCGTAATTCAAATTTTCATGTCTGTGTCTCAAATAACCACTTTCGTGTCTCAAATACCCACATCTGTGTGTCAACTTATGCATTTTAGAAGGAGATTTATTTGTGACTCTCCACTGATTTTTGCGCGTAATTATGAGACTCTTTTACCTCGCTGTTTGTCACATGATTTGTAACTTGTAAAAAATAAAATCACCTATGCACGCAGAGTCATTTGTATTTGTAACTCACATTTGTGTGTCAACTTAACTCAAATTTAGCTGTTAATTTGCACGGATGTGTGAGTATTTTTGAGTCTCATAATTATCTGTATCTGTAACAACAGATTTGTACTTGTGAAGTGCATTTCGTAACTCTAATTGTCAGATGTATCTCAAATCTTAACATTTGTAATTCAATTCTAAATGCAAATGTAGCTGTTAATGTCCATGGATGTGTGTGGCAATTTTGAGACTATTGTACCGTGGTGATTTCACACCAATCTGTGACTTGTGTAGGGAGCAGTACCGAGTACCTCCAGTAGATGGCGGTGTGGGTACCAGATATTCGGCTCTGTATAATTAGCTAGGATTAGACTTCCTGTGTACTTCCGGGTTGGGAGCTAGTTAGGATAAGGTCTTCAGAATAAGAGGTTAAGACCTCGTAATTAATGTGTTCTTTTAAATGTCATACATTTATTTAAAAAAAATGCATTTATGATATGTCTTTTTAAAATGCGTATACTACTTATATGTGCCCTAAAATGTTTTACCGATTTAAAATGGCTATCCTATTAAATTGGACACTTTGCAGTCTTGGCACATTTTCCTATACCCTTGTACTGTGGAGCAGCGTCACCTATTTCAGGGGTGGGCAACTTCGATGGTGGAGAGGGCCACTATATTTCCACAATCACTCCAGACGGCCACACTGCATACATACAGGTCGGAGCAAAAATAGCCAATCTACAAGCTCAAAACGCAGTGTGGCGCGTTTTGAGCTTGTAGATCAGCTATTTTTTGCTATTTGAATTGAAATCCTGAATATTTTTAAATTTTTGAATTGTAAAGCTGAAAAGTAACATAAAAGGGGTGACCTCCTCTACAACACCACACCCTCCGCTAAGCGAGAGAGGTGTAAAATAAAAAGTTACCAGGCCCCCAGTGAGCTCAGGTCAAAAACGTTTCCAGACTAGAGTGGACGCTGGACAAAATACTTTTTACACCTCTCCCACTTAGTGGAGGGTGTGGTGTTATAGAGGAGGTCTCCCCGAACGCGTGCATATGTCAGACCTGTTGATACGAAGAGCCGTTTTTGGTCCAACGTCCACTCTGGTCTGGAAATGGCACACTTTTGACCTCTGAGCCCACTGGGGGCCCAGTAACTTTTTATTTTACACCTCTCCCGCTTAGCGGATGGTGTGGTGTTGTAGAGGTCTCCCATTTTATGTTACTTTTCAGCTTTACAATTCAAAAATTGAAAAAATATTCAGGATTTCAATTCAAATAGTATT
>NC_136794.1:2919280-2929280 GCF_951216825.1 Electrona antarctica
GGATTCACACGCACACGTACGCAGGGCCACCCCAGACCCCAATGCCAAAAACGGTATAGATCCAAAACTTGTCTGTCTGTCTGTCTCTCTCTCTATAAGCTTTCACCATCTGAACAATGAGAAGGACTAGACCAGACTGAGAGAGAGAGAGAGAGAGAGAGAGAGACAGAGAGAGAGAACGGGGGAAACACATGAGTGGGTTAGAAGAGAGGGAGGTGCCTTCCCTCTCTCTCTCTCACACACACACACACACACACACACACACACACACACACACACACACACACACACACACACACACACACACACACACACACACACACACACACACACACACACACACACACACACACACACACACACACACACACACACACACACACACACACACACACACAGAGAGAATCCAGGAGTGCTCAGTAATGCGGAGCTGGTTTCACTTCACTTTCAGAGTAACTTTGGCACACGGTTGAAAAACACACACACTTCGACCCTGAGGGCTGGCTGGTGGAACCAGTGTTGATTTTGACAGCAAATGTAGGTTTTAGTTTTAGTCATATATAGTCTCTTGAATGGTTTTCATTTAGCTTTAGTCACATTCGTTTAGTCTAGTTTGTATTTGTTGAGGGAATTGTCAATATGTTTAGTCTCAGTTTTTGTCATCGTAGCTTAGTTTTCAGTTAGTTTCCATTTAGTTTTCGTCAGTGAAAAAAGGCAGTCGACGAACATCTTTCGTCTTAGTTTTAGTCGACAATATAGTGAAACTCCTATACAGCAGTGGTTCCCAAAGTGGGGTCCGGGGACCCCCAGGGGTCCTTGAGGAAGTTCCAGGGGGTCACCAGCTAAATGATAGTTAGGAACCAAATGGACCCTTATGGGTCAGTAACTCAGAGAGTGTACAAATGGAACCATTTGTACACTCTCTGAGTTAAATTAACTTTGCTTTTACAATATACATTGGGGGTCCCAGATATAGAAATGCCATTAAATGGGGGGTCCGTATAGACTAATGCATGTCAAATCTGGGGGTCCTTGACGTGAAAACGTTTTCAATCTTACAGTACAATCTTGAGGTATATAATTTTTACTTTGAACTTTTCTATGTCCTGGAAAGCATATATGGCTCTGCTTCATGTGACACTCACACACCTTTCAACGCGCGCGCACAGCCACACACACATACGCACACATACGCACAGCCAACCTGTCCTGACTTGACACTGTTGTTGTAACTGTGTTGATCAAACCAGAGATTATGAAACCAGAAATGATCACATGGTCAGACATATTTACATCTCTCTCTCTCTCTCTCTCTCTCTCTCTCTCTCTCTGAAACTGCTCTAAGGCCCACACCAGCTGCAACTCCTTGCCATTGGGAATAATGGTTGAAAGTACCTTGCAAGCAGTTGCATGGCGAACCCTGTGGTGAGGTTAGGGCTTAACACTTACTGTAGTGCCCCACATGTGTACAATTGTGTGTGTGTGTGTGTGTGTGTGTGTGTGTGTGTGTGTGTGTGTGTGTGTGTGTGTGTGTCGTTATGTTGTGTTCATACAGAAAGTACCGGGAGGCATAATTTTCCATTCTTACCTCACGCTGGTCACGCTAAAGTCTCTCTAGAAGCGTTAATATTCCAAAACAAGAGGCATGCTGAAGTCAGAAATGAAGACAGAACATTATCCTTTTGGTCAAAACCATGGAGAGTTCCCTAGATTAGGAGTTACGAGCAATTATTTTAAAGCCACAAACAAGGAAGTGAAACCAACAAGGAGCTACACTGCAGAAGGAGAGTCCAACCAAAAAGAAAAAAAGGAAAAAAAGACGCCTATACACGTCCTTAGCATCAACTGTGTTAACACCCTGAATGCCCGGGGGGTACAGTATTTAGGACCATTAAATCAGAGCGCCCAGCGATTTGCAGCTTCAGGGCCTATTTCAAGGTGGCACCAGGCACCATCTTGGAAGTAGCTATTAGTAGCTAGATGTAGCCAAAACACCCCAGAGGGGATCGACAACAACGGCAGCTATGATTACTTCTAACGCGACTATAGCGACGGGACCGGCGATGGGCCGTCAAAAACATAATCTTTGGTTAGAATTGGTTAAGCATTGATTTAGATCAAGAGTTATTCACGTTTTTTAAGATTTTCGATCTCATCCACTAAACTGGAGGGGGACCACTTTGGATGACGTCCCAACCGGAAATGACAATTGAATGTTGCCCAACAGATGCTCCCAGCCTGTGGAGCCGTGCGCTCCCGGTTGTCCATCCATCCATCTTCAACCGCTTATCCGTAGTCGGGTCGCGGGGCTCCCGGTTGTGAAATGATTAATGTTCCGTCCTGTGATTAATCTCCGCCCTGAGCGTTACTATTTGATAGGACGGAGACCTCCGTTTATTCCGCTCGCGTTGGTCGATGCGGTCTGATTTGGGAATCATGAAACCATATCAGTTTCACATTCACACTTCATTCACAACACCTGAGAAAAAAAACCATATGTTTTTCTATAATAAAGATAAGTTTGATTGACTTTGATGTCACAACTCTGTGCAGCAAAATGTAATAAAAACAAAATCACATTCGTGTGAGGGGCGCTCTTATCATCCTACTTAATTATGCATTACATTCCGTGCTCAGCCAATCAAATAATTTCCGTGGCACACACACACCTACACACAGTGAGACTTATCTAGGTAGGTAGGAGGGTACGCGCACACACACACACACTTATCTAGGTAGGTAGGAGGGTATGGGAGTGTGTGCACGCACGGGTGCGAGATGTGTCTCTTCATGCATTGCAGCAGGTGAGACAGCATGCACGCACGCGCAGGTGAGACAGCACGCACGCACGCGCACGCACACGCACACGCACACACACACACACACACACACACACACACACACACACACACACACACACACCTAGCCCAGATAAAGGTAACAGCTGCAGTGTCCCACTTTCTAACAAGTTATGCCACATCCATCCATCCACCACAATTGGCATAATATACCATTAACAACCTATAGAAAAAAATCATGCTTTAAGTAGGGGGTTTTCATGATGCTGAATCCATTCCAATCATTAGTTTTGCACAAAAAACACTCCTTGGGCTCAAAACGGCCATAGCCAACATTTCTAACATCAGTTTCTACATGCTGGGGACCCATACTCAACATTTCTAACATCAGTTTCTGAATGCTGGGGACCCATACTCAACATTTCTAACATCAGTTTCTACATGCTGGGGACCCATACTCAACACTTCTAACATAACAATGGGGCTCTATGAGCTGGCAAGTAGACTAATATGCTAAGCGGGAGGTCGAATTAAGGTTTTATTAAGCAGCTAAAGATTGCGTTTTTGGATTTCGCCGGTGCCATCACACCATGGAAGCAAGCAAGCGGTGGCTAGCGACGGAAGCTATAATGCGGTACAAATATTATTATTATTAATTCTGGATTCATTATGAAATCTGGTGTTCTTGTGTTTGGCAAAGGAGGGTTTAATTAACCCATTTTGGGCGGGAACCCATTTTGGTGTTAGCATCATATTATGCTTTAGCTATTGAAAAATAGCAGATCTACAAGCTCATAGCGCGCCACCGAGTGGCGCGCTACAAGCTTGTAGGTCTGCTATTTTTGAAAAATCAAAGAACGACTGATATAGAAACATAGCTTTTTCAGAAAACTGTCAGGATGTAGAAGACATTTTTAGAATCTGAGCTCAGGTCAAAATGGGTTAATAGCATCATCATGGCATAGATTAGATTAATACTGCAGTGTAAACAAGTATTCATATCAAATTCAGTACTCATATCAAAATGTACTGAAGCAAAAGTAGAAAGCAGATCCCAGAACCGGGTGGGGTCATTGTTCCCGACGGGCCACAGGTACTAAGCATCATTTATTTGATTATGGTTTAAATTGTTTGAAATTAATTTTGAAATGTTTGATTATTATTATGTATTTTTTTAACGTTAAAAAGGTGTGTTTTGGTTTCTCTCTCTCTCTCCCTTCCTCTCCCTATCTCTCTCTCTCTGCCCTGCAGACTAACTGAGGAGACCTACTTTACCAAGTCACAAGATCTCACACGCACACAGCCCCCGCCCCGCCCCCCCGCACACACACGCACACGCACACACACACACACACACACACACACACAGTTTCCACTGCAGTCATAATAACAATAACCAGTGATGTAAAAGGTTACTACGTCATTAAATACATTTATTCAAGTACCGTACATGAGTAAATACTTTCACTTTACAGTGAGAGTATTTCCAATTTTCAGTACTTCCACATAGTAGCACAATACTTCTACTCCGCTACATCTCGGAGGCAAATGTCTTACCTCCACTCATTTGAATTATTTGGCTTTTTGTAAAAGCAATAAGTCACGCCAGTGGCGTATCCAGGAATTACGTTTTGGCCAGGCAAGATAATGTTAATTGTCGTCTCCCCGCGCACAATCGTAGGTTTTCAAAGAGATATACCTGCCAGACGAGTAGGATACAAAGGCTGAAAGGCATGCATTTACATTCCAATGGGTGATTGAGGGTCGCGCTCTACCGCAACGGCCAATCAGCTGTCCATTTTAATAGTTCTCATGTCTTGTTTTTGTCCTCTTTTTTTCTCATTGTATGGATTTTGGCCAGGCCAGAAATGGATTTGGACAGGCGGCCGCCTGCCCTCGCCTTATTGTAGATACGCCTCTGAGCAGTGGCGTGCACAGACATTTAGAGGGGCAGGTGCTCAAGTTAAAAAAGGGCACCTTGTGCAGCGCGTGGAACCGGCCGGTTGCCTTAATCTATTTTGGGCGGGAACCCCTTTTGGTGTTATGCTTTAGCTATTGAAAAATAGCAGATCTACAAGCTTGTAGGTCTGCTATTTTTGAAAAATCCAAAAAAAAAAGGGGGAAAAAAGTTTTTTTTTTTTTTTTTTTTTTTAAAAGGGCACATTGCCAAAAGGGCAGGGGGTGCTCTAGCACCCCCTAGTGTCTATCTGTGCACGCCACTGCCTCTGAGTCACGCTAGGTCTAAAATTGTGCTTTTATATTGCGCTTTCATCCAAAGCGCTTAACATAGATTGTGCATTACTTTCATCCAAACCATGCAAGGCACCCACCTGCACATCGGGAGCAATTAGGGGTTCAGAGTCTCGCTCTGGGGGAGCCTGGGATCGAACTGGGCCATTCTACCGCTGAGCCACTGTCGCCCCAGGTCTCATTTGACCTGTTGTTTCATAATGTCTGAGTGTGTGTGTGTGTGTGTGTGTGTGTGTGTGTGTGTGTGTGTGTGTGTGTGTGTGTGTGTGTGTGTGTGTGTGTGTGTGTGTGTGTGTGTGTGTGTGTGTGCGTGCACGTGCGTACGTCGTCCTTGACATGAAAAAAAAGTTTGAGAACCAACTGTTCTATATAGACGAGAACCTACTTCCTGTTCTGACCTGAATCTTCTTGGACATTAACTGACGATCCAAACCCACTGTGTGTGTGTGTGTGTGTGTGTGTGTGTGTGCCTGGATATTTGCCTAGTCACAGTTTGATATCAACCGTCATCAGACATGCAAAACTGGCCATCTGCAGTTCTGTCCCCATTACACGCACGCATGCGCACACGAACAGTCACGCACGCACGCACGCACGCACGCGCGCACATGCACACACACACACACACACACACACACACACGGTTTCCTTGCGACATCCATTTAGCATTGCTTGAGTAATTCTAATTTTATTGTACTGTTTGGAACTTGTTCATAAAGTATTTGATCAGTCAATCAATCAATCAATCAATCAATCAACCATCCTTGTATGTCCAAAACAGTTACTTTTCAGGAAATATAAACAAACAGCTGATCTACAGGCTCCGTCCATGTGTGTGTGTGTGTGTGTGTGTGTGTGTGTGTGTGTGCGTGTGCGCACACACGTGTGTGCCAGATGTTATGACAAGGGGAAACACAATGTTTGAGGTTTGGTCATCCTTGATAAGACTACAAGAATGTCAACATATTAGAGAGAGAGAGAGAGAGAGAGAGAGAGAGAGAGAGAGAGAGAGAGAGAGAGAGAGAGAGAGAGAGAGAGAGAGAGAGAGAGAGAGAGAGAGAGAGAGAGAGAGAGAGAGATTCTATATATTTTTTAAATCATGTTCTAAATGTTTTTATAATGTCACACATACTGTAGTTAGCCTCATATAAGCCCTTTGGACGAAGTGTTCTCTTTTGTATTGTATTGTTAAAACTGTGCTCAATAAAATCTAATCATTTGTATTGTTTTTTTATGCTGTGCTCAATAAAATCTAATCATTTGTATTGTTTTTTATGCTGTGCTCAATACATTTTAATCTGTTGTATTGTTTTTTATGCTGTGCTCAATACATTTTAATCTGTTGTATTGTTTTTTATGCTGTGCTCCATAAAATCAAATCATTTGTATTGTTTTTAAAGCACAAGAACAGCACAACAGGGTGGTGAGTTAACGGGCCCAACAGCGCCCCCAACAGGACAAACATCAGTATGGCTCCAACTAAACCCATTCTGCATGCAATTATGTCTCCTAGCACATGGGTTCCCAAAGTGGGGTCCGGGAACCCCTAGGGGTACTTGAGGGAGTTCCAGGGGGTCCCTAGCTAAATTAGAGATAATGAACCAAATGGACCCTGAGTCTGTAACTCAGAGAGCGTACAAATGGAACCAAATGGACCCTTCCATGTGTACACTCTCTGAGTTAAATTAACATAGTTTCATGTTACAAAGTGGACCACAATGGAAACAAGCTAAGGCTTTTTTGTGTCTAAGTCCATTTGCCGTTTTTTTAAAATGATGTCATTTTCTGTAATTTTCTTAAACTGCCAATAAAGTATTCTATCTATCTATCTATCTATCTATCTATCTAACAGTGATTTTACAATATAAATTGGGGGTCCCAGAGATAGAAATGCCATTAAATGGAGGTCCGTATGTCAAACTGGGAATTGAGAATCTCTGCTAGAGCCATAAAGATCTTCTCTTTTGGGGGTCCCTGGTGTATATTCAAATGGGGGTCCGCGGGCTAATGAGTGTCAAATCGGGGGTCCTCGACATGTAATAGTTTGGGAACCACTTGAGCTTTCTAGTCCAATAAGGTCAATCCACCCTATATGGCTGTCTGACTCTGACAGACAGACAGGCGCCCGTCTGTCTGTCTCTCCTCTCCTACCTCTGGAGGTGTAGTAGGAGTCCATGTCGACGCTGGAGCGGGAGTGAGACAGGCAGAGCGTTGCCGTGGGAACCATCCCCTCGGTGGGGGGGCTGCGCTCCGTGCTGCGCACCAGACACCATCCTGGACGCTCGGCGGGACAGCGCTCCAACAGCTCCACCGTCTGCCCTGGAGGACACATGGCATAGCAACGCTAATAAACGCTATCCAACAGCTCCACCGTGTGGTCTGGAGGACACATGGCACACAACACTAAACCCGCAACCATAGACATATATAAAAGGCTAGATGGCTCAAGGCGGAGTCTCTGACGTAGTTCACCCGGCGGTCATCTTTCTGAGGGGCTACAGTACAGTATGTTCTATGGCAGCTCAAACAAAAACAAAAAAAACTCGCTCAAATCTTGACGGATTTACAAACGGGTTGGTTTAATACAAACGTTGTCAACGTGGCTATGCTTATCTGCTTAATATTATTTAGGAACGTCATATAAAAGCATATGCGTATGCGGGCGTCTCTGGCGTTTATAACAAACCAAACCATTTGAAAATCGGTTGAAAATGGAGTAAGTTATGGTTATTTAAAAAGTACATGCCCCATAGACACAATGTTATGCTGCCCCGACCTTCACATAATGTAAGGGTGGGGGGGCTGCACCTGAAGGGACGCTCTATGGTCTCACCTGTACTGATGGACATCTCAGTGGCGCCCCCTGCTGTGAAGTCCTGAAGAACCACCGTCAGCTCACAACCTCCAGAGAGCTGGGCGAGAGACATAGAGACACACACACACACACACAGAGAGAGAGAGAGAGAACCACCGTTAGCTCAAAACCTCCAGAGAGCTGGGCGAGAGACATAGAGAGACACACAGAGAGAGAGAACCACCGTTAGCTCACAAACTCCAGAGAGCTGGGCGAGAGACATAGAGAGGCACAGAGAGAGAGTTAGCTCACAACCTCCAGAGAGCTGGGCGAGAGACATAGAGAGACACAGAGAGAGAGAGAACTGCCGTTAGCTCACAAACTACAGAGAGCTGGGAGAGAGACATAGAGAGGCACAGAGAGAGAGAGATAACTTACAACCTCCAGAGAGCTGGGCGAGAGACACAGAGAGAGAGAGAGAGAGAGAGAGAGAGAGAGAGAGAGAGAGAGAGAGATACTTATTACAGTAGCCTGGAAGAGAATGCTTTTCTGGGCACAGAGGGGTGGGTCTATGCCCTGCACCATTGAATACAAGGTATATTGAACACCTGTACCGGCATTCACTTTAGTTACATGAGCTGTTCTTTTTCAATCTACACCAAATCTCTTTGCTAAACAAAGCCGAACTACAAGCTCACAATGTGTTGCGATGCAACGCATTGTGACCCTGTGGTCAAATGGCCAAGAGATACAGACGCCTCAGATCCGAAGGAGGCGTCTACCTTTCTATGTCTGTGGAGATACAGACGCCCCAGAGCCGAAGGAGGCGTCTACCTTTCTATGTCTGTGGAGATACAGACACCCCAGAGCCGAAGGAGGCGTCTACCTTTCTGTGTCTGTGGAGATACAGACACCCCAGAGCCGAAGGAGGCGTCTACCTTTCAGTGTCTGTGGAGATACAGACGGCCCAGAGCCGAAGGAGGCGTCTACCTTTCTATGTCTGTGGAGATACAGACGCCCCAGAGCCGAAGGAGGCGTCTACCTTTCTGTGTCTGTGGAGATACAGACGGCCCAGAGCCGAAGGAGGCGTCTACCTTTCTGTGTCTGTGGCGATACAGACGGCCCAGATCCGAAGGAGGCGTCTACCTTTCTATGTATGTGGAGATACAGACGGCCCAGATCCGAAGGAGGCGTCTACCTTTCTATGTATGTGGAGATACAGACGCCCCAGATCCGAAGGAGGCGTCTACCTTTCTATGTCTATGGAGATACAGACGCCCAGAGCCGAAGGAGGCGTCTACCTTTCTATGTCTGTGGAGATACAGACGCCCCAGATCCGAAGGAGGTGTCTACCTTTCTATGTCTGTGGAGATACAGACGCCCCAGATCCGAAGGAGGCGTCTACCTTTCTATGTCTGTGGAGATACAGACGCCCCAGATCTGAAGGAGGCGTCTACCTTTCAGTGTCTGTGGAGATACAGACGGCCCAGAGCCGAAGGAGGCGTCTACCTTTCTGTGTCTGTGGAGATACAGACGGCCCAGAGCCGAAGGAGGCGTCTACCTTTCTATGTCTGTGGAGATACAGACGCCCCAGATCTGAAGGAGGCGTCTACCTTTCAGTGTCTGTGGAGATACAGACGGCCCAGAGCCGAAGGAGGCGTCTACCTTTCTGTGTCTGTGGAGATACAGACGGCCCAGAGCCGAAGGAGGCGTCTAACTTTCGGTGTCTGTGGAGATACAGACGGCCCAGAGCCGAAGGAGGCGTCTACCTTTCTGTGTCTGTGGAGATACAGACGGCCCAGAGCCGAAGGAGGCGTCTACCTTTCTATGTCTGTGGAGATACAGACGGCCCAGAGCCGAAGGAGGCGTCTACCTTTCTGTGTCTGTGGAGATACAGACGGCCCAGAGCCGAAGGAGGCGTCTATCTTTCAGTGTCTGTGGAGATACAGACGCCCCAGAGCCGAAGGAGGCGTCTACCTTTCTATGTCTGTGGAGATACAGACGGCCCAGAGCCGAAGGAGGCGTCTATCTTTCTGTGTCTGTGGAGATACAGACGCCCCATAGCCGAAGGAGGAGTCTACCTTTCAGTGTCTGTGGAGATACAGACGCTCCGGAGCCGAAGGAGGCGTCTACCTTTCTATGTCTGTGGAGATACAGA
>NC_136794.1:2934280-2939280 GCF_951216825.1 Electrona antarctica
TCTTCTAAATAATGTATTATATTTTGATAGAAATATTAATATTAATACATTTCCACAAAACAAAATACAATTAATGAAAGATGCAGGTAGGGGTGAGGATTAGACATTAGACAGAGGCCCTTTAACCGGAGAAAAACTTTGAATAACGCACTAATACTACTATCATGATAATACTACCACTACCACTATGATAATACTACCACTACCACTATGATAATACTACCACTACCACTATGATAATACTACCACTACCACTATGATAATACTACCACTATGATAATACTACCACTATGATAATACTACCACTATGATAATACTACCACTATGATAATCTACCACTATGATAATACTACCACTACCACTATGATAATACTACCACTACCACTATGATAATACTACCACTATGATAATACTACCACTACCACTATGATAATACTACCACTACCACTATGATAATACTACCACTATGATAATACTACCACTATGATAATACTACCACTATGATAATACTACCACTATGATAATCTACCACTATGATAATACTACCACTACCACTATGATAATACTACCACTACCACTATGATAATACTACCACTATGATAATACTACCACTACCACTATGATAATACTACCACTACCACTATGATAATACTACCACTATGATAATACTACCACTATGATAATACTACCACTACCACTATGATAATACTACCACTATGATAATACTACCACTATGATAATACTACCACTATGATAATACTACCACTATGATAATACTACCACTACCACTATGATAATACTACCACTATGATAATACTACCACTATGATAATACTACCACTATGATAATACTACCACTATGATAATACTACCACTACCACTATGATAATACTACCACTATGATAATACTACCACTATGATAATACTACCACTATGATAATACTACCACTACCACTATGATAATACTACCACTATGATAATACTACCACTATGATAATACTACCACTATGATAATACTACCACTACCACTATGATAATACTACCACTATGATAATACTACCACTATGATAATACTACCACTATGATAATACTACCACTACCACTATGATAATACTACCACTACCACTATGATAATACTACCACTATGATAATACTACCACTATGATAATACTACCACTATGATAATCTACCACTATGATAATACTACCACTACCACTATGATAATACTACCACTATGATAATACTACCACTACCACTATGATAATACTACCACTATGATAATACTACCACTACCACTATGATAATACTACCACTATGATAATACTACCACTATGATAATACTACCACTATGATAATCTACCACTATGATAATACTACCACTATGATAATACTACCACTATGATAATACTACCACTACCACTATGATAATACTACCACTATGATAATACTACCACTATGATAATACTACCACTATGATAATACTACCACTACCACTATGATAATACTACCACTATGATAATACTACCACTATGATAATACTACCACTATGATAATACTACCACTATGATAATACTACCACTACCACTATGATAATACTACCACTATGATAATACTACCACTACCACTATGATAATACTACCACTATGATAATACTACCACTACCACTATGATAATACTACCACTATGATAATACTACCACTACCACTATGATAATACTACCACTATGATAATACTACCACTACCACTATGATAATACTACCACTATGATAATACTACCACTACCACTATGATAATACTACCACTATGATAATACTACCACTACCACTATGATAATACTACCACTACCACTATGATAATACTACCACTATGATAATACTACCACTATGATAATACTACCACTATGATAATACTACCACTATGATAATACTACCACTACCACTATGATAATACTACCACTACCACTATGATAATACTACCACTATGATAATCTACCACTATGATAATACTACCACTACCACTATGATAATACTACCACTATGATAATCTACCACTATGATAATACTACCACTACCACTATGATAATACTACCACTATGATAATACTACCACTATGATAATACTACCACTACCACTATGATAATACTACCACTATGATAATCTACCACTATGATAATCTACCACTATGATAATCTACCACTACCACTATGATAATACTACCACTATGATAATACTACCACTATGATAATCTACCACTACCACTATGATAATACTACCACTATGATAATACTACCACTATGATAATACTACCACTATGATAATCTACCACTATGATAATACTACCACTACCACTATGATAATACTACCACTATGATAATACTACCACTACCACTATGATAATACTACCACTCTACATTGTGGTATTTTATACGTAAACTGACTTTTAGTTAAGTTACAAAAAACACTGAAATGACACGAAACCGCACGCACGGTTTTGTGTCATTTCAGTGTTTTTTGTAACTTAACTAAAATACCACAATGTAGACAGTGTATACCACGCACGCACGCACGCACGCACGCACGCACGCACGCACGCACGCACGCACGCAAACACACAGTCGTGCACACACGCTGTGATGGCTTCTTAAAGGGGAGGCGTCCAAAGGCACCAATGGAATGAGTTAATGACGTGTGTACAAACAAGGAAGTGGACACCATACGCACATGCATGCACGCACACACCCACCCACGCAAATGCACCCACACATGCACACACACACACACAGGCACGCAAATGCACCCACACACACACACCGTCACTTTAGCTGGTGTGAAACCATTTAAAAGAAAAACAACTGGGCCAGTCATGTTCCATCACAGTCTATTTTGAGACACAGACAGACAGAATTATGGTATACTAAACCACTCACCACAACACACACACACACACACACTACGCGCACACACGTAGTGGAACAACTGACTTGGACGAGGCTGAACTGTTATTACAGCACACGCACGCACGCAAGCACACACGTGCACACACACACACCATGTCCCATGCATAGTGACAGGCTCACATTAAATGGATCAAATGTAATCTCTCTCTCTGTGTGTGTGTGTGTGTGTGTGTGTGTGTGTGTGTGTGTGTGTGTGTGTGTGTGTGTGTGTGTGTGTGTGTGTGTGTGTGTGTGTGTGTGTGTGTGTGTGCGTACGTGCGCGCGTCATATTTAGTCAACCAAAACATTTCAAATGACTAAAATATTACTATGACTAAAACTGGAGCATTTGCTGTCAGAATGAACTCAACATGATGTGGAAACGACAAGACACGTTTTAGAGAAAACTGTTCCTTTAAGAGTCGCCCTCAGGTTTAAATGGCAGAGGTCATCAGAGGTCATCAGCATGTCCGTACATTTACAGTATGTATGTAGGCTAGCCGCTACTTTACAAAAACAAGTTCTTAAAGTTTTAACGATGAACTTCTATTGTATGCGCGCGTGTGCTGCATCCACGTTACCCTCACTTTACGTCCTATTTATTACCAGAAGTATATTTCTAACGGACAGTCATTTAAAAACTGCGTTCCCATAGACAGCATAAGCCAGCAAAATATTCACTTTTTTTTAAAGGTATATTCAGTGATTTCACTTAATTCAAATATCACTTATTTTTTTGTTTTGTTGTGATAATCTTCCCTACTATAGAGTGTGCTGTCCCCAGTTAACCCCTGGGGGTCCAAAAACCTTACACCAGGGCTCCACCGGACGCGTTGCGTCTCCGTCGCGTGCGTCAAAAAACGCACCGGTTCAATTTGAATGCACGCGTCGCGTCTCCGTCAACGCAACGCAACGCGGGCAGTGGATCCACCCTTCATTGATTAAAAAGGGAACATTCCCTGACGGTGACGGAGACGCGACGCTGACGCGCCTGGTGGAGCCCTGGTGTGAGGTTTCGTTTTTGGCTAGGTGGCCCAACCTTCATCCAATCAGGATAGAGAGGAGCCTTCCACCAATCATGATCGACTTTGCATTGAAGTCAGCGAGTCACATGAAGCTAACAGTCTTACCTTGTCGCTGTCCATGGTGTTATGTGTGGTGTTAGCATGAAGCTAACAGTCGTACCTTGTCGCTGTCCATAGTGTTCTGTGTGGTGTTAGCATGAAGCTAACAGTCGTACCTTGTCGCTGCCCATAGTGTTCTGTGTGGTGTTAGCATGAAGCTAACAGTCGTACCTCGTCGCTGTCCATGGTGTTCTGTGTGGTGTTAGCATGAAGCTAACAGTCGTACCTTGTCGCTGTCCATGATGTTCTGTGTGGTGTTAGCATGAAGCTAACAGTCGTACCTTGTCGCTGTCCATAGTGTTCTGTGTGGTGTTAGCATGAAGCTAACAGTCGTACCTTGTCGCTGTCCATAGTGTTCTGTGTGGTGTTAGCATGAAGCTAACAGTCGTACCTTGTCGCTGTCCATAGTGTTCTGTGTGGTGTTAGCATGAAGCTAACAGTCGTACCTTGTCGCTGTCCATAGTGTTTTGAGACGTCCGCGAGGCGATGGACACAGTGTCTGTCTGGCTGTCCTCGTCCTCACCGCCATCCCTGACACACACACACACACACACACACACACACACACACACACACACACACACACACACACACACACACACACACACACACACACACACACACACACACACACACACACACACACACACACACACACACACACACACACACACACACACACACACACACACACACACACACACACACACACACACACACACACACACACACACACTTTAACCATTTAATTATGTCCACATAAAGGAGAAACATACAAGGACTAAAATATTATAGGTGTGTTTACCAATGTGGTCATTCACAAAATCATGACTGACAATGATAACAGACAAAGTGTGTGTGTGTGTGTGTGTGTGTGTGTGTGTGTGTGTGTGTGTGTGTGTGTGTGTGTGTGTGTGTGTGTGTGTGTGTGTGTGTGCGCGC
>NC_136794.1:2944280-2984280 GCF_951216825.1 Electrona antarctica
TACCATCCCTCCCCACTGGGGGGCACTGTTTATACCAGTCAGTCTGTCATACCATCCCTCCCCACTGGGGGCACTGTTTATACCAGTCAGTCTGTCATACCATCCCTCCCCACTGGGGGCGCTGTTTATACCAGTCTCTGTCATACCATCCCTCCCCACTGGGGGCACTGTTTATACCAGTCAGTCTGTCATACCATCCCTCCCCACTGGGGGCGCTGTTTATACCAGTCTCTCTGTCATACCATCCCTCCCCACTGGGGGCGCTGTTTATACCATCCCTCTACACTGGGGGTGCTGTTTATACCATCCCTCCCCACTGGGGACGCTGTTTATACCAGTCTCTCTGTCATACCATCCCTCCCCACTGGGGGCACTGTTTATACCAGTCAGTCTGTCATAACATCCCTCCCCACTGGGGGCACTGTTTATACCAGTCTGTCATACCATCCCTCCCCACTGGGGGCACTGTTTATACCAGTCTGTCATACCATCCCTCTACACCGGGGGCACTGTTAATACCAGTCAGTCTGTCATACCATCCCTCCCCACTGGGGGCGCTGTTTATACTAGTCAGTCTGTCATACCATCCCTCCCCACTGGGGGCACTGTTTATACCAGTCAGTCTGTCATACCATCCCTCCACACTGGGCCCCCACGTGGCCCCCACCTTCACCTAATGCGGCCCGCAGGTTAATATCAACTGGCGGCCTGAGGGCCACATGTGGCCCCCACCTTCACCTCAACTGGCGGCCTGATCTAGCCTCTTAATTTTGATCTCAAAGTGCACCAGATTGAAGCATTTTCATGGCAAATTTACAGATTTTTCATGGCAAATTTAGAGATTTACAGATTTGCAAATTCACCCCCCAAGTGCCTCCCCAGTGTCTCCCCAGTGCCTCCCCAGTGTCCCCCCAGTGCCTCCTCAGTGTCCCCCCAGTGCCTCCCCAGTGTCCCCACAGTGCCTCCCCAGTGCCTCCATAGTGCCTCCCCAGTGTCCCCCCAGTGCCTCCCCATTTTTTGGGACAGAGTAAAAAAAAGATTTTAACAGAAAGATAACACCATAAATCACTCAAAGTGAGTGACAACTCAACACTTGTCAGTCACTTGGCATAGTAGCACACACTACACAGCATGCAAGGCAGCGATGCATGCATGCAAACAACATGTTTCTACAGCTGAGATTTAGTGTCTCCATCTCTCTCTGGAAGTGGTTGCACATTACCTCTACGGCCACACTGAGGCGCTCCAACACAAACACTCTGACATGAACAGGCCTGCACACAACTGGTGCACCAGTGTGCATGCGTCGTCAAAATGTTTTCTGCACGGTAGATCAAAGGATGCAAAGCGCATTTGCGCACCAAGAGCTGCGACAGTTATATGTAGAGAATCTGACAGGTATTCAAAAGGAACTCAAATATGATGTTATGTCCTGTAAGTAGACTTAGAAATAAAACTTGTGTTGACTAATCTTTACACGTGACTCTTATTTTGAAGAGGAAGTCAGAGCACAGGAAGTCTGTTTCAGTTGTAAACAAGCTACTATGACACTTTCCCAAAGTTTACGTTGCTCCTGTCATAGTGCTAGTCGCTAAACCACGCGACCATTATTTACAATGTGAAAACCATGCATCTGTCACTTGAACAACACTGGAATTACTTTATTTAAACATGGAACCTGCAGCAGTAGGTGAGTAATTATTTGTATCTGTGTAGGACGTTTCAGTGCTGCTAACAAACCTCCTGCTGCGTAACGACCACACTGTTTGTGACTGTAGTTTAGCATCTTTGTGTCTTTTGCATCTGGCTGTGTGGGCAGCATAACATTGTGGCAGTGTAGAGACGTCTGTCCGTCCGTCGACAGCACCCCCCCCCCCCCCCCCCCCCCTTCAAAACAAACTAATGTTAACAGTACACGTGACTCTGCTACTACGGGGACGGGAGAAAGAAGGAGGGGCAACTACAGCTGTGTCTGAGCAGAGCACCGCGCAAGTAGCGTTGCAGGAGGAACGCGTGAAAAAAATCTAAAGGGGGGCTTGCTGCCTCGCTCATTGTGCTGCCCCCCTCCCCTCCTGATGCCCCAGGCATTTGTCTGACTTGCCTGATGACAGGGCCAGCGCTGGTCTTACCACCATGACTGTTTCTGTATCAAAAAGTGTCACATATATTTGGATAACTTTGCGCGACTGTAAATACAAAACCTAAGTGGGGAGGAGACTCCACTTCCACTTTATATTTTACTCATGATCAGAGCTTCCGTTGCTCCAGACTGAATGACGGAAGCATTTGGAAATTTTGCAAAGTTGCCCACCCCTGATATATTTTGGAGTTAGGTGGTTTCTTCCCCGACAGCAGAGATATAAGACCATATAAGACCATACGGTGTTCTCACATCAAAGAAGGTTCCAGCTTGTTCCAGGATCAGTTGACTGGAGTCCGGCTTGTTCTTACAGTAGCTCACATACATGTGGAACTTATCAGCCTGAGAACACAACAACATATGTTTTGTTATTAGAACATACCATATCAAGCGCACAGTCATGTTATTATTGATATTATTTAGTTATTATTAGTATTCTATGAATCAGTATCATTATTTTGTTATCTTTAGGCCTACTGTAATTATCACTATTACCAATATTATTCATATCTGAGTCCTGCTATCTAAGCTCAATTGGTA
The DNA here is from genome assembly GCF_951216825.1 of Electrona antarctica. Lineage (NCBI taxonomy): Eukaryota > Metazoa > Chordata > Actinopteri > Myctophiformes > Myctophidae > Electrona > Electrona antarctica. The sequence goes on from NC_136794.1 coordinate 2,946,961, forward strand.
GTGTGGTCTCGTGAATATAGTCCATAATTCTATATTTGCAATATTCTGTCAATAATTAGACTATACATTTGTCACTGTTTATTCGACTGCTAATTTGAGATGCAGGTTAAGTGAGACACATTGTCTAGTCAGAAGAGCTTGGTCTGGGGGTCTTCCTTTACTAAGAGGTCCTCAGCCAAGTACCCTGTGGCCAGGCATTGTTCTAGCCCTTTGAGGCTATGGCCAGGTGTTGGAGACATTTAGCATTCTTTTGTCTCAAGAACCTTGAAGGCACCAAATGTTTCTTTTCAATCTCTAGCAGCTTTTTGCTTCTACGGGCCGACGGCGTGGAACAAACTCCCACTGTACCTTCGACAGGCAGCCTCTGTAGACATTTTTAAAGCTCAGCTCAAGACCCACTTCTACACCCTTGCTTTTAATTGATTTATTTGTCTTTTTAAAAAAAAATGTTATTCATGTCCTCACTGTATTGTTTATGCCCTGCCTTTCTTTTCTTTTTTGTGTAAAGCACTTTGAGCTGCATTTCATGTCATGAAAGGTGCTATACAAATAAAGTTTTATTATTATTATTATTATTATTATTATGTAAATCTTAACCCCACCCAGAATTCAATGTGAAGGTATATCATGTCATGTTGTAAATGTTAAACTACTAGTCTTCGACTGGCCGCTCCGGTGGTCAGTATGGAGGCCCTGGGCTCCATGCTCAGGGGCTAAGGCGAAGCTCTGTTGTACTTGTACTTCTGAAATAAATACTACTTTGATGGGATCTTCAGTTCACTCTCTCTGCCTGCGTTTCTTCATCTGATGTAAGGTTCTGACTACAGTTTGCTTTAGTTGTGGAAAATACACCACAGTAGCTTCTAGGAAGGTGTTGTGAGTGGCGACCCGCAGTGTTGATTTCGTCGACTAATACTATGACGAAAAATGTTCGTCGACTACCCTTTTATCACTGAAAAAAACGATATAAAAACTAAATGAAAACTAAGCCATGATGACTAAAACTAAGACTAAATATACTGTCAATTTCGTCAACAAATAAATACTAGGCTAAAATGTTAGGAAGGGACTAGTGGAGAAGAGATCCAGTATAAGTCATTTTACACTTTGGTTGCATGCTGAAAATAGCAGATCTACAAGCTCACAAGGCGTCGCAGTGCGACACATTCCAGGTGACCAAAATATGACTAAAACTAAATTTAGTTTCAGTCCAAAGACTATGACTAAAACTAAAACAGAAATGTGCTGCCAAAAAACAACACTGGTTGAGAGTGGCGACCCGGCCACACCCAGCTTGATAAAAAGCTTCTAATATATTATTTAGGCCCCAAAATCTATAAATCTCACACTATTAATAACAATAACAGTCAGTTAATTAGAAGGAGGCGGGGCCTCCTTACCCATGTGACGAAGCAGTGTCCCACGTCCTCTGGTAGCTGTTCATAGTTCACCAACTCCTTCAGGAAGACACTGTAACACGCGCACGCACACACACACACACACACACACACACACACACACACACACACACACACACACACACGCACACGCACACGCACACGCACACACACACGCACACACACACGCACCTTGTCATGAGATGTCAGCAGCCGAGTTGTCTTTGTCCCGAGGCTTAAAGGTCCTTAAATAAATACTTTCTGAAAATGTATGGGAAATCCTTCTCCGCCGCCCTCCTCGTTCTGCAAGGGGGCGGAGCCGCCCTCCTCGATTGTGCAAGGGGGCGGGGCCGCCCTCCTCGTTCTGCAAGGGGGCGGGGCCACCCTCCTCGTTGTGCAAGGGGGCGGGGCCACACTCCCCGTTCTGCAAGGGGGCGGGGCCACCCTCCTCGTTGTTCAAGGGGGCGGGGCCGCAACGCTCTATAGAAGTGCAATTACAGCCACAACACCAGTGGGAGCTAGTGACACCACCGGCCTGGCAGTGTGTGTGTGTGTGTGTGTGAGTGTGTGTGAGTGTGAGTGTGAGTGTAAGTGTGAGTATGTGTGTGTGTGTGTGCGGTCTCACTTGCTGTGGAACTCATAGATATCCTGGATGTTTCCAAAGATGACGTTCTCCTTGTTGACGATTCCTGATGGAGTCTCGTCCACTCCACTGGACATCTCCCACAGGTAGGCCTGGTTCACGCACGCACGCACGCACGCACGCACGCACGCACGCACGCACGCACGCACGCACGCACGCGCACACGCACACACACACAGTTAGTAACTATAACCTTGTCTTAACAATCCACACTGACTCCTATGTGTAACTATAACCTTGTCTTAACTCATTCACCGCCACCAGGGGGCGCCAAAAGTCCCAGACCGCCACCATATATCTTTTATTTTATTTTATATATTTTTATTTTTTTCAAAAAAAAGTCTAAAAAAAAAACGAAACTTTTTTTTACCATGTTATAAAACACGAAAAACACGTCCTTGGCGCTCCAGGACATCATGAAAAAGAAGTTAAATAAGTCCTTGGCGACCATTGAGTAACAATAATAATAATAATAATAATAATACCTCCAGACATTCATGGAGATCTCTGACATAGGTCTTCTCTGTCTGCAGCAACTCTGCCATGATGAACCTACACACACACGCGCACACACAAACACACGCACACACACACATTTACAGATCTTTATATCAAATCAAATAATTAAAATGATCAAATAATATTTATTTCTGAGCGTTACTCCGTCACATAAACTTTGTATTTCTAATAAACAACAAACTGTGACGTGGTCTGTGTCACATTCCTCTCCTCCTCAGGAGGGTGTCACCAATAGAGCGTCCCATAGACATTTCAAAACGTATTTATTTAAAGACCTTATAAGCGTCGTACGAAGCCAACTCTTGTCGTGACAAATCATGACAACAAACACAATATTTTGGACCAAACTAATAATTACAAAGAAGAAAAACAACAAAAAAAGTGTTGTAACCTGCCGTTTTCCTCTTCTTTCAAATTATTTGTTAAGCCCGAAAAATTGTGTTTGTTGTCATGATTTGTCACGACAAGAGTTGGCTTTGTCCGCGGCGTAAACGTCTTTAAATAAATACTTTCTGAAAAGTCTATGAGGAAAATGAACGGGGATTTCTTTTCCGGGTCTCTCGAGGGGGCGGGACTGCGACGCTCTATAGGGCTCTCACTTCTAGTGACTTTTACTCCACTAGTTGTTTAAATCATATTCCTACATTTAAAAACGGTGTACATTTGTTGACTATAATGTAGCATTCTAATAACTTGAGGCCTACAAAAACAGCTAAAAAACTAGTCAACTAGTACCAACAAGGTCAACTAGTGGATTTACTAGTTGAATATCAGTGCGCGCGTTCGTACGCGTATGAAACATAGCGTTCACGTCGTACAGTATGGAGCATGGCACGTGAACGTGCGCAACGCATAGTGCCTGGCCCATACGGGCTCATAGTGCAATACCACTTTACAACCACAACGCATAGTGCCTGGCCCATACGGGCCCATAGTGCAATACCACTTTACAACCACAACGCATAGTGCCTGGCCCATATGGGCCCATAGTGCAATACCACTTTACAACCACAACGCATAGTGCCTGGCCCATATGGGCCCATAGTGCAATACCACTTTACAACCACAACGCACAGTGCCTGGCCCATATGGGCCCATAGTGCAATACCACTTTACAACCACAACGCATAGTGCCTGGCCCATATTATGGGCTCAGTGCAATACCACTTTACAACCACAACGCATAGTGCCTGGCCCATATGGGCCCATAGTGCAATACCACTTTACGACCACAACGCATAGTGCCTGGCCCATATGGGCCCATAGTGCAATACCACTTTACGACCACAACGCACAGTGCCTGGCCCATATGGGCTCATAGTGCAATACCACTTTACGACCACAACGCATAGTGCCTGGCCCATATTATGGGCTCAGTGCAATACCACTTTACAACCACAACGCATAGTGGCTGGCCCATATGGGTCCATAGTGCAATACCACTTTACGACCACAACGCATAGTGCCTGGCCCATATGGGGCCCATAGTGCAATACCACTTTACAACCACAACGCATAGTGCCTGGCCCATATGGGCCCATAGTGCCTACAGAGGGTAGGTAAGCCTTTCCATCAGCTATTTCCCCATATTTGGGTACTTGCATTCCAGGCTTGGAGACACTGCCACTGTAAGGAGCGGATAATGTTAGCAGTAGCTCACGATGCTAACGTCCATTATCAGGGTGCCTTGAGCACCCACACATCATTCAATCCCAAAGAGGAGGCACTGCTGTGAAAAGAGGAGTTAACGGGCAATTATGGGCACTCGATTAGGGGACACCTCTATTCAAACCCATCAAATTCACAGAATAATTAACCCATTCTGGGCGGGAACCCCTTTTGGTGTTTTAAACATTATGTTATAATTTAGCTATTGAAAAATAGCTTGAAAAGTCGTGAAAATGTGGCGCAAATCATTGAATATATATTTCAGAGTGAACATTTTTAACTAAAATATTTGCTTCTGGGGGGGTCCCTGGAACTACATTTGAGATGGGCGTCCGTGGCCCAATAGAGATAAGTCTGGGGGTCCTTGACATTAAAAAGGTTGAGCACAACTGACATAAAAACATGTTTTTTTCAGAAAACGATTAGGATTTAGAAGCCTTTTTTTATCGACATCAGTCCAAAATGGGTTAAATAACCAAGACAATATACTATAATTCATATTGCAGGCAATATTACCAGAATAAATAAAAATTGCATCAATGTGTCTCTAACACATTCATTGAGTTCAACTGAATCATTCAATTCAATGATTCAGTTCACTAAAATCAACATCACTAACCCTTCCTTCCTTCCTTCCTTCCTTCCTTACTCACTCTTTCTTTCGGGCTGACTTCCTCTTCTCCTCGTTGACCTCATGGTTGGGGTCACGCAGCTTGACTTCCTGTTCGTCCGTCAGACTGACTTCCTGTTGGTCCGTCAAACTGACTTCCTGTTGGTCCGTCAGACTGGCAGGGATGACGTCTAACTCCAAGTCCTTGTCCTGGACGCGTGCACGCGCGCACACACACACGCACACACAATTTCTTTACAGTACATATGTGACTAGATTTGATCGAAGGACTGCCATTGGACTTTTTTGAATTTTCGTTTTTTTCATGTCATATGAAAGCAGGGAATCATAGCTTCAAATTGACATATTGGTTGTTCAGTTTGACCCACCAGTTTTCCTGCTTAGCTGTGACGTAATGTGGGTCAACCAATAGGAAGACAGAGGGAGCTGTGATGTCATCACAGAGAATAGAGCTACTCAAGCCCACACTGTTTCTCCAGGAACAGTATTTTCTACCTATTGAGGGGAGCTGTCTCCTCTAACGTCTGTTTCTCCAGGAACAGTATTTTCTACCTATTGAGGGGAGCTGTCTCCTCTAACGTCTGTTTCTCCAGGAACAGTATTTTCTACCTATTGAGGGGAGCTGTCTCCTCTAACGTCTGTTTCTACAGAACAGTATTTTCTTCCTATTGAGGGGAGCTGTCTCCTCTAACGTCTGTTTCTCCAGAACAGTATTTTCTACCTATTGAGGGGAGCTGTCTCCTCTAACGTCTGTTTCTCCAGGAACAGTATTTTCTACCTATTGAGGGGAGCTGTCCCATCTAACGCCTGATTCTGACTTTTAATGCCCCCCCCACACAGCTTGCATTATACTTGAACAAGCTGAGCGCACAATTACTGGGATCGGCTGAGTATGTACAGTATGTATGCCGGTGTACTCCACCGGTCAATACGGGACCACTGTTCTTGATGACGTAACTAAAGTACGTTTCAAGGTTGGTATAAGGTCAATAATGGGGTCTAAGGGATTTAGAATAGCATAGAGCTCTAGGACCCAGAGCAGCAGTCGTACCCAGACAGCAGAGAGCTCTAGGACTCAGAGCAGCAGTCGTACCCAGACAGCAGAGAGCTCTAGGACTCAGAGCAGCAGTCGTAGACAGACAGCAGAGAGCTCTAGGACCCAGAGCAGCAGTCGTACCCAGACAGACAGCAGAGAGCTCTAGAACTCAGAGCAGCAGTCGTACCCAGACAGCAGAAAGCTCTAGGGCTCAGAGCAGCAGTCGTACCCAGACAGACAGCTAGAGAGCTCTAGGACTCAGAGCAGCAGTCGTACCCAGACAGACAGCTAGAGAGCTCTAGGACTCAGAGCAGCAGTCGTACCCAGACAGAGAGCTCTAGGACTCAGAGCAGCAGTCGTACCCAGACAGACAGCAGAGAGCTCTAGGACTCAGAGCAGCAGTCGTACCCAGACAGAGAGCTCTAGGACTCAGAGCAGCAGTCGTACCCAGACAGACAGCAGAGAGCTCTAGGACTCAGAGCGGCAGTCGTACCCAAACAGACAGCAGAGAGCTCTAGGACTCAGAGCAGCAGTCGTACCCAGACAGCAGAGAGCTCTAGGACTCAGAGCAGCAGTCGTACCCAGACAGACAGCAGAGAGCTCTAGGACTCAGAGCAGCAGTCGTACCCATACAGACAGGCAGACAGCAGTAGTAGTAGTAGTAGCAATAGTATTCTACCTCAGAGCTGACTCCCAGAGTGTCTCGGTACTGTCCCATACCTCAGAGCTGACTCCCAGAGTGTCTCGGTACTGTCCCATCCTCAGGGAGAAGTCTCGGTAGCGTCTGTCCAGCGTGGACGCCCACCTCCTCAGCTCAGACACGTGGACATGTCCCGTCTCCACCAGGCCGTCCGCCAGCTGGATGAGCAGCTTCACCTTGTCTTTGGTTTGCTGCCCTCGCAAAAACACACGACACGACAACATGAATGGAAACATGAATGCACGATATAACCCATTTAGGCCTGACGTCAACATCAAAAAAACGTTCGCTCTGAAAGAATATATATATCAAATTTAGCTTAAACAGATCCTCTAAATTTGGAGAGACCGTTATGCCTAAATAAGTAAATCCTGAGGTGGACCACTTAAAGGGAAAATGTGCAATGTTGGGTGGGTCAGTGGCACCTCCTACTGGCATTGCAACAGACTTGCTCAAGTTTACCTTATATCTTGACTCTGGACCAAAATAATCAATTACTGACAGAATGGCCGGGACAGAGGTCTCGGGGTTAGTGATAAATAATAAAATATCATCGGCAAATAAGACTATTTTGAACAAATGTTTACCCACTTGTATACCAGATATGTCTATATTGCTTCTTATCGCCTCTGCAAGGGGTTCAATGGCTATTGCAAAAAGGAGTGATGAGATCGGATCTCCTTGCCTGGTAGATCTGGCCAGTTTGATAGATTGTGATCGTATCCCATTAACCACTACATTGGCACTAGGTGAATGATAGCTAAGTCTTACCCACTTTATAAAGGTATCCCCTAATCCAACATTTTCCAGGGTCCTAAATAGATACGGCCAGTCTATCCTATCAAATGCCTTTTCGGCATCAAGAGAGATAACGAAACCTTTGTTGTGCATCTCTCCTGCATGCTGAATAACATTTAATGGCTTGCGCATATTAGTTTGCCCCTGCCTGTTTTTCATAAAACCACATTGATCTGTATTCATTATTTTTGTTTTTTGTTTTTAATTTCTCCTTCGTCGTATGGTTTTAGTCATCGTAGCCCAGTTTTTATTTAGTTTCCATTTAGTTTTCGTCAGTGGAAAAAGGTAGTCGACGGACATTTTTTGTCATAGTTGTATAGTCGACGAAAACAACACTGGCAGACAGACAGGGTGAAGAGGTGCTACTCACCTTGGCAGACAGGGTGAAGTGATGGTACTCGTTGAGCAGGTCCTGGGTTTGGTGCCGGTCGTCTGTCGCGGCGCTGTGATTGGCCAAGAATAGCTCGCCAGTGTCCTGGATCCAGTCCAGGGCCTGGACACACACACACACACACACACACACACACACACACACACACACACACACACACACACACACACACACACACACACACACACACACACACACACACACACACACACACACACACACGGTGAAGCAGCTTTCTGCTTCTACGGGCCGACGGCATGGAACGAACTCCCACTATATGCCTTCGACAAGGCAACCTCTGTAGACATTGTTAAAGCACAGCTCAAGACCGATACCTCTTCACTCTTGCATTTATTTACTTTTAAAGGAGCATTCAGTGATTTGGGTGATTTGGAAAACCACCCGGTCCGCCCCGGTAACAAAATGTGCACATGCACGCTCTACAGTGGGGGGAAGTGCAACAGGTCAACAGCATGTGCACCAAGGCCCGCCCCCACTCGATCATGATTGGAGGAAGGCCCCTCTCATCCTGATTGGATGAAGGCTTTGCCACCCGCCAGCAAAACTGAAACTAGAGTTTTTTGACCCCAGGGGCTCACTGGGGACAGGGAGGAACTCCTTATATGGTCAGCACACTCTATAGTAGGGAGAATTATCCAGAAAAAAAGAAAAAATAAGTGATATTTGAATTAAGTCAAATCACTGAATATACCTTTAAATCTGTGTTCTTATTCATATAAAAAGGCAGTGGAAGGAAGTGACTGCCTTTTGTGCTTTTATTTTAAATCTTGTTTTATGTTCTTTGCTTTCCTGTTTTCATTCCTCTCCAAAGCACTTTGCGCTGAATTTATATCATGAAAGGTGATCTATAAATGATGTTTATTACCAGTTGTTCTATCTGTTCGAGCTGATTTACCATCTTGTTTGCTTCATAATAATATTGGTCTGTCACATTTTTACATTAGGAAATGTACTTAGATTCTCCAGAGAAAAAAACGTGTAAATCCTAATGTTAAATGACACCACTAGCTACCGGAAGGGGGCGTGGAAAGGGGGCTGTGAGATAGGCCTAGGGGGGTCAGATCAGCATATGGAATGAATTATGTACTGGCCATATATGGAGTGTGTCTTGAGTGAGTGTACAGGGTTTGATGAGGTCAGATCAACATATGGATGTTAGAACAGGTCAGCTCCATATATGGAGATCTAAGGGTGGCAGACGGGGGGGGGGGGGGGCAGTGTGTTTAACCCCTACCTGTCTGGTGGATCTCTCAAACAGAACGTATTGTTGACACTGGTCCAGGCGTCGCTTCTTCAGCGTCCAGAAGTGAAGAACTCTGTTCTCCCTCTGAAGCAACTCATTCAAGATGGCTGCCGGACAGACAGAGAAAATGATGCAGTGTAATATTATATATAAATATTATATTTCCACATAGAACGTGCACGCACACGCACACACACACACACGCACGTCTTCAGAAAAAAATGTGAAAGAGGCTGCAGTTCTAAATGCAACGAGGTGTTTTTTTCACACAGTTTGGAAAACAGAAGGGTGAAGACTGAAGAGTCTGGGACGTGTGGAGCGTTGTCCAGGGTGTTTTAGAGAAGGGAGAAGAGTCTGGGACGTGTGGAGCGTTGTCCAGGGTGTTTTAGAGAAGGGAGAAGAGTCTAGGACGTGTGGAGCGTTGTCCAGGGTGTTTTAGGGAAGGGAGAAGAGTCTGGGACGTGTGCAGCGTTGTCCAGGGTGTTTTAGGGAAGGGAGAAGAGTCTAGGACGTGTGGAGCGTTGTCCAGGGTGTTTTAGGGAAGGGAGAAGAGTCTAGTACGTGTGGAGCGTTGTCCAGGGTGTTTTAGGGAAGGGAGAAGAGTCTAGGACGTGTGGAGCGTTGTCCATGGTGTTTTAGGGAAGGGAGAAGAGTCTAGGACGTGTGGAGCGTTGTCCAGGGTGTTTTAGGGAAGGGAGAAGAGTCTAGGACGTGTGGAGCGTTGTCCAGGGTGTTTTAGAGAACGGAGAAGAGTCTGGGACGTGTGGAGCGTTGTCCAGGGTGTTTTAGAGAAGGGAGAAGAGTCTGGGACGTGTGGAGCGTTGTCCAGGGTGTTTTAGAGAAGGGAGAAGAGTCTGGGACGTGTGGAGCGTTGTCCAGGGTGTTTTAGAGAAGGGAGAAGAGTCTAGGACGTGTGGAGCGTTGTCAGAGAATCTGTTTTGATGTTTTGTAAAAATCACACCTGTGTGAAGTGAGGGGCGCTCTTATCATCTTACAACATCGAGGAGCCAATAAGAGACCACTATTTTTACCCTGACATACAATACCCAACTGACTCGATCGCATTGCACCGATCACAGTAGCTTTTACTCACCCAAGATTGAACTAAACACAAACATTAAACCTGTACAAGCGGCCGGTTGTTTCGGGTGCTACTGCTGACCTTTGACCTGTGTTTCGGGTCCACGGGCATGGCCGGGCGTGGCTCCCGGGATGGTGACGTTGTTCCTGTGGATGTACTTCAGGAACACCTCGGCGTTGCGTCGGGCCAGCGTACACGCCTGAAACAACAAGACAAAATAACTACCTTACGTCTGGCCAGAGTACACGCCTGAAATAACAAGACAAAATAACTACCTTACGTCTGGCCAAAGTAAACGCCTGAAACAAGACAAAATAACTACCTTACGTCTGGCCAGCGTACACGCCTGAAACAACAAGACAAAATAACTACCTTACGTCTGGCCAGAGTACACGCCTGAAACAACAAGACAAAATAACTACCTTACGTCTGGCCAGAGTACACGCCTGAAACAAGACAAAACAACTACCTTACGTCTGGCCAGAGTACACACCTGAAACAAGACAAAATAACTACCTTATGTCTGGCCAAAGTAAACGCCTGAAACAAGACAAAATAACTACCTTACGTCTGGCCAGAGTACAAGCCTGAAACAAGACAAAATAACTTCCTTACGTCTGGCCAGAGTACAAACCTGAAACAAGACAAAATAACTATCTTACGTCTGGCCAGAGTACAAACCTGAAACAAGACAAAATAACTACCTTACGTCTGGCCAGAGTACACGCCTGAAACAATGAGACAAATTAACTACCTTAGGTCTGGCCAGAGTACACACCTGAAACAACGAGCCAAATAACTACCTTACGTCTGGTACACGCCTGAAAAAAGACAAAATAACTACCTTACGTCTGGCCAGCGTACACGCCTGAAATAACAAGACAAAATAACTACCTTACGTCTGGCCAGAGTACACGCCTGAAACAAGACAAAATAACTACCTTACATCTGGCCAGAGTACACGCCTGAAACAAGACAAAATAACTACCTTACGTCTGGCCAGAGTACACGCCTGAAACAAGACAAAATAACTACCTTACGTCTGGCCAGAGTACAAACCTGAAACAAGACAAAATAACTATCTTACGTCTGGCCAGAGTACAAGCCTGAAACAAGACAAAATAACTACCTTACGTCTGGCCAGAGTACAAACCTGAAACAAGACAAAATAACTATCTTACGTCTGGCCAGAGTACAAACCTGAAACAAGACAAAATAACTATCTTACGTCTGGCCAGAGTACAAACCTGAAACAAGACAAAATAACTACCTTACGTCTGGCCAGAGTACACGCCTGAAACAATGAGACAAATTAACTACCTTAGGTCTGGCCAGATTACACACCTGAAACAAGACAAATTAACTACCTTACGTCTGGCCAGAGTACACACCTGAAACAAGACAAAATAACTACCTTACGTCTGGCCAGAGTACACACCTGAAACAAGACAAAATAACTACCTTACGTCTGGCCAGAGTACACGCCTGAAACAAGACAAAATAACTACCTTACGTCTGGCCAGAGTACAAGCCTGAAACAATGAGACAAATTAACTACCTTAGGTCTGGCCAGATTACACACCTGAAACAAGACAAATTAACTACCTTACGTCTGGCCAGAGTACACACCTGAAACAAGACAAAATAACTACCTTACGTCTGGCCAGAGTACACACCTGAAACAAGACAAAATAACTACCTTACGTCTGGCCAGAGTACACGCCCGAAACAAGACAAAATAACTACCTTACGTCTGGCCAGCGTACACGCCTGAAACAACAAGACAAATAACTACCTTATGTCTGGCCAGAGTATAATAATACATTTCAATCCGGTTTCAGAAAAGGGCACAGCACTGAAACGGCACTTGTAAAAGTAATCAATGATCTCAGGGTATCCGCCGACAAGAAACATGTGTCCGTTCTACTACTCCTGGACTTAACGGCCGCTTTCGATACAATTGATCACTCAATTTTAATACAACGTCTCGAGCACTTGATAGGCCTCTCAGGCACGGCCTTATCCTGGTTCTCCTCATACTTATCAGGAAGAAGCTATTTTGTCAGCCTAGCCGACTTTGTATCGGACACGCACAATATTGATTCCGGTATTCCACAGGGCTCAATCCTTGGTCCTCTATTGTTCTCCCTCTATATATTGCCGCTGGGAGAACTCATTAGCGCCCTCGGAGTGAATTACCACTTCTATGCGGACGATACGCAGCTGTATCTTTCCGTAGCCCCTGATGACCCCTCTGCCCTTGACCCACTGCTATCCTGTCTGTCCAACATTAAATGCTGGATGAGTGAGAACTTTCTCCAACTGAACGAGGATAAGACAGAAGTTCTTATAATTGGCTCTAATGAGCAAAAAGAATTGATAAAAAATAAACTCGGTAACCTAAATGTAGGAAGTAAGTCGACAGTAAAGAACCTAGGGGTTATTATCGATTCAGATCTGAATTTTAATGCGCACATTAATCAAGCTACCAAGACAGCTTTCTTTCATCTTCGAAACATCGCACGTATAAGAGCATATTTATCTTTAGATGATGCTAAAACATTGGTCCATGCCTTTGTTTTTTCGCGTCTCGATTACTGTAATTCCCTCCTCTCGGGCCTGCCAAAGAAGTCAACAGACAGAATCCAACTTGTTCAAAATGCGGCTGCTAGGGTTTTAACCAAAACTAAGATGAGAGATCATATTACTCCAGTTTTACACTCACTACATTGGCTCCCGGTGGTTTTTAGGATTGATTTTAAAATTATTTTACTTGTTTATAAATCCCTGAACGGTCTTGCACCCTCATACCTCCGCGAGTGCCTGCCCGGGTACGTTCCTAACCGCCCCCTCAGGTCCTCCACTGCTGGCCTGCTTGAAGTGCCTAAAAAAATGTCTACAAAAAAATGTGGTGAGGCAGCCTTCTGCTTCTATGGGCCTAACTTAGACACGCACCCTCTGTAGACATTTTTAAAGCTCAACTCAAGACTCACCTTTTTACTCTTGCTTTTAATTGAGTTTTAGTTTTAGTTTTAGTTGAGTTCTCTATTCTGACCTTTTGCGGTGTGCTTTGTTTCTCGTCCATCTATGTTTTTATGCTTTTTTTTGTTGTTTGCTCTTTACCATTGTTTTATCCGTCTAACTGCTTGCCTGTGTTTTATTGCTATTATTTTTGTACTGCCCTGTGAAGCACTTTGAGTTGCATTTATGTATGAAAGGTGCTATACAAATAAAGTTTATTATTATTATTACGCACCTGAAATAACGAGACAAATTAACTACCTTACGACTGGCCAGAGTACATGCCTGAAACAAGACAAAATAACTACCTTACGTCTGGCCAGAGTACACGCCTGAAATAACTAGACAAATGAACTACCTTATGGCCTGGGCCGGCTTAGCGGTGGATTCAGTGTGTCGCGGTTTCGAGTCCCGATCACCACAAACTTTACTGTGCGTCTCCCCCCCCCCCCCCCCCCCACACACACCCCATCTCTATCCCGTTTCCTGTCAACCTACTGTAAGTCTATCAATAAAGGCAAACAAAGCTCCCCAAAATAATACTAATACTAATATGAAGAAGAAGAAATAAAAAAAGTAAAAATAAATTGTGCCATAGAAACATTAACCGTTTTTTTATTTGCGTGTGTGTGTGTGTGTGTGTGTGTGTGTGTGTGTGTGTGTGTGTGTGTGTGTGTGTGTGTGTGTGTGCGTGCATGCGTGCATGCGTGCGTGTGTGTGTGACCTTGAGGAAGGCCTCCTTCTGTTCCAGGTGTTTGCTGATCAGAGGTAAAACATGGTCCGACTCCGCTCCGCTCCCCAGTTTATCCTGAGCTCCACACCAGTCCTCATCCCGACGGTACTCCTGCTCCAGGCTTTCCAACACACTGCACACCTGGAGGCACGCACACGCACACACACACACACACACACACACACACACACACACACACACACACACACACACACAGTAAGAAATAATGAGACATGAGGTATGTATCACCCAGACATGTCTCTCTATCTCACATCAGTGACAGTTCATTGTTTAAATGGTACATTTATATAACACTTTTATCCAAGGCACTTTACATACTATAGATTGTGCATTACATTCACCCATTCACACACACATTCACACACCTTCACATAGATTGTGCATTACATTCACCCATTCACACACGCACATTCATACACCTTTACATATATATTACATTCACCCATTCACACACACATTCATACACCTTTACATAGATTGTGCATTACATTCACCCATTCACACACACATTCATACACCTTCACATAGATTGTGCATTACATTCACCCATTCACAAACGCACATTCATACACCTTTACATAGATTGTGCATTACATTCACCCATTCACACACACATTCATACACCTTCACATAGATTGTGCATTACATTCACCCATTCACAAACGCACATTCATACACCTTCACATAGATTGTGCATTACATTCACCCATTCACACACACATTCATACACCTTCACATAGATTGTGCATTACATTCACCCATTCACAAACGCACATTCATACACCTTTACATAGATTGTGCATTACATTCACCCATTCACACACACATTCATACACCTTCACATAGATTGTGCATTACATTCACCCATTCACACACACATTCATACACCGATGGCGGAGGAAACCAATACAAGGCACCAACCTCTACATTGTAAGGCCACAGAAGCGTTGAGCAGCTTCAGTACAGTGTTGATTTTGGCAGCAAATTTCTATTAGTTTTAGTCATAGTCTCTTACATAGTTTTCACTTAGTTTTAGTCACATTTTAGTCACCTGGAATGTATTAGTGTTAGTCTAGTTTTAGTCGACTAAATGTCACAAGATTACAGTCGACTAAATCTATGGGTGATTTAGTCGACTAAAATGTGTTTTGGCGGGCATTGATGCCGTCGTAATAGAGCACCGAAGTCCTGACGTCACTGCCCTCTACTACCAGTAGAGGGCAGTGAGCGCAAAGGTTCATGTATGTTTTTATAAGCATTGTACTCTCCATAGGGGGATTTTAGATCGCCTCATATAAGAACTGTGTTTGAAAAATAAACCGATCACCCCGGCCTTTTCACTCATATGGATATGAAGCATCGACTGAAGGTGGAAATGTACAAATATACCCAAAGAGTAACAAAATAAGCGTTAGAAACGAGCCAAACAACCCAGAGACTACATTTCCGGGTAGGCTGCTTCTTCCCGCAGCCCGTCGCACAACAGAAACTGAACGTTAATTACGTTTATTTTTATTTTTATTGTATTGATATATAATGTATCGTGGTTAGTACGAGTCGAGTCACCACCAGCTGAGCTTACGTCAACGAGGAATCTCAGGAACGCAATATGTTGACAGCTGGGCGTGACGTATATGCTCAGCGACATTGCATTCATATGTAGTTTCAAGGCTTTTGCGGTCACATTAATTCCATTTTCTCTAGAAACTGGCTGTATCAAATATTAATGGACATCATTAACGACGCACAGCCACTCCCCTGACAGAAACGCCGAGGTGGTCGGTTTATTTTTCAAACACAGTTCTTATATGAAGCGACCTAAAATCGCCGTTTGGGGATCTCAATGAAAATAAACAAATACATGAACCTGGAGATTGACGACCTCTACTGAAAGTGACGTCAGACTTCAGAGCTCTATGGCCGATTTTATACTTGCTGAAAATAGCCGATCTACAAGCTCGAGCTTGTAGATCTGCTATTTTCAGCATGCAACCAAGTGTAAAATGACTTGTGTCTTTTTCTTATACGGGATCTCTTGTCCACTAGTCCCTTCCTAACATTTTACTCTAGTTTTTATCCGTTGACGAAATTGTCAACATATTTAGTCTCAGTCTTAGTCATCATAGCTTATAGTTTTCATTTAGTTTTCCTCAGTGAAAAAAGGTAGTCGACGAACATTTCTCGTCTTGGTTTTTAGTCGTGGAAAACGACACGGCCTCAGTACCTGCTCGGAGGTCTTATAGAAGGCCACAGAGGCGTTGACCAGCTTCAGTCGGTCCTCCATCTTCAACATGAGCTGCTGCCAGTGCACGGACACCTTCTCCGCACACATCCTGATGGCCTCCGGGTCGTAGTGCCCCGCTTGAAGCAACACCTGCACACGCGCCACACACACACACACACACACACACACGCACATGTGCACACACAGTGTACATGCATGACTTACAGTAGGAATGGCCTCAGGTTGGGACCAAATATCTTTAATAGAATGGTGTCTACGTTTGGCAGATATAGGCGAACATCGGGGGAAATGAGTTAACAGCACAGGCATGCAGAGTTAGGAGCCAGTCGGGAGCCAGCTTTAGGTGGTTCGGGCGATCTGGTTAGGATGCCTCTCGGGCGTCTCCCTAGGGAGGTCCTCGAGGCACGTCCCACTGGGAGGAGACCCCGGGGCAGACCAAGGTACATGCGCAGTTGGAGGAAACACTGGCCTTGGAACGCCTCTGGATCCCCCAGGAGGAAGTCACTAATGTTGCTCTGGAGAGGGAAGTTCTGGAGCCCTCGCGACCCGACTACGGATAAGCGGTTGAAGATGGATGGATGGATGGATGGATGGATGGCATGCAGAGTGCAGACTAGAGCTAGCAACCGCTAGCAATGCTAACAAAATCCTCAGTTTTATTTAATTCACTGCAAAATCCCCAATTTCTATACCCGAAAACAGTGTTTTGACATGTTACTGTACGTGTCGTTGGCGCGTCACTGGCAGTGAAAACATACATGTCATGTGATCAGTGACTCACCTCTGCTTTCTGTTGCACCTGAAGAGCACTTTGATGAGTCTTCTGAAGAGAATTAGCATGAAATAATGACTGAGGAGGAGAGGAGAGGAGAGGAGAGGAGAGGAGAGGTTATCACTCACACGTCACTGATAATAGAGAATGAATAGACTATCATCTTATATTTACAATTTACAATAGGCAATTAGCAGACGACGAAACATGGTAATGCATCATACAGTGGAATATCGATCATGAAACTATGCATGTATACTATAGTGCTATGTCTACATAAAATGCTATCTAAGTTACATAAGTTGAGTCTTGTGTGTGTCTGTGCATACCTAGAAGTAGGGGCTCGCAACTCACTTTAAGATGCTCCAAACTTCTATTCAGCGACAGCCAGGCAGAAACATGGTATTTGTTCTGCCTGCCTGTCGCTGAATTAAAGTTTGGAGCATCTTAAAGTGAGTTTCGAGCCCCTACTTATTTTTATGTTGACCGTCTATACAGTTTGGGCTCAGCACCAAAGGAGGATGTGCGTTACATATCTTACTCTGAATGCATACCTCTATAGCCATCTGGAACGGTGTGTGTGTGTGTGTGTGTGTGTGTGTGTGTGTGTGTGTGTGTGTGTGTGTGTGTGTGTGTGTGTGTGTGTGTGTGTGTGTGTGTGTGTGTGTGTGTGTGTGTGTGTACCTCTATGGCCATCTGGAACTGCTCGTGCTCCCTCTGTAGCTGCTCAGCCTCCGACAGAGAGCTAGCATTCACCATGCTAGCATTTAGCATGGACTCACCATTACGAATCCACCCCAACACCTATGGAGGAGGGGAGAGGAGAGGAGAGGAGAGGAGAGGAGAGGAGAGGAGAGGAGAGGAGAGGAGAGGAGAGGAAAATGCTATGATGTTATTTCAGTGGAGTAAAACTAGACAAACTAAAACGTGTGACTAACACTAGGGCATTCACTTCTGGTCATTTTTACTAGTTGTCTATAGTTGCCTAGTTTACTAGTCGACTAGTTGACTAGTTGTTTAACTACAACTTTAAAACGGTGTACATTGGTACACCGTTTAACTATAATCTACCTGATCTAGAGGCCTACAACATCGGGGGAAAAACAAAACAACTAGTACGTCAACTAGTACCACTACCAACAAGGTCGACTAGTGGATTTACTAGTCGACTAGTTGTCTAACTAATAGTCTAACTAACACACAACCTAAACTATAGACTGTCATGGCAAAGACTTTGACTAACGACGTCTCCACAACCTGTTGTTGCCACACGGTCGCTGCATTCCTATTACCTGTTTGACCTCGGCCTGTAGGTGGCGTAGCTGCACACACTGCTCCAGCCGCCGGTGCGTGTTCTATTACCTGTTTGACCTCGGCCTGTAGGTGGCGTAGCTGCGCACACTGCTCCAGCCGCCGGTGTGTGTTCTATTACCTGTTTGACCTCGGCCTGTAGGTGGCGTAGCTGCGCACACTGCTCCAGCCGCCGGTGCGTGTTCTATTACCTGTTTGACCTCGGCCTGTAGGTGGCGTAGCTGCGCACACAGCTCCAGCCGCCGGTGCGTGTTCTATTACCTGTTTGACCTCGGCCTGTAGGTGGCGTAGCTGCGCACACAGCTCCAGCCGCCGGTGCGTGTTCTATTACCTGTTTGACCTCGGCCTGTAGGTGGCGTAGCTGCGCACACTGCTCCAGCCGCCGGTGCGTGTTCTCGGCGCTCTGCTCCACCGCCTGCTGCTTCTCGTGGAGGAACTCCAGCAGGTCCTGGACCTGAGAGGCCAAGTCCACGTCCTTCTCTCCGGACAGCTCGATACCTGGAAGGAGGTTCAACACGTTCAAGGTTGCACTTTCACCCAGTGGTTCCCAAACGTTTTTATGTCAAGTACCCCCAAATTGACACTGATGAGCCGCGGACCCCCATTTGAAAGCATATGCCAGGGACCCCCCATAAGGGAAGATTTTGACGGCTCTAGCAGTGATTCTCAACCCGTTTAATTTCAAGTACCCCCAGTTTGACATGCATTAGTCTACGGACCCCCATTTAATTGCATTTCTATCTCTGGGACCCCCCATTTATATTAAAATCAATGTTATTTTAACTCTGAGAGTGTACAAATGTACATTTGTACACTCTCTGAGTTACAGACCCATAAGGGTCCATTTGGTTCCAAACTATCATTTAGCTGGGGACCCCCCTGGAACTCCCTCAGGTACCCCTGGGGGTCCCCAGACCCCACTTTTGGAACCACTGGGCTAGGGTACCTGATGCCTGGACCTCCATGATGTACTGGTGCAGGTCCTGGCCTTGACCTATGACCTCGTAGGTCATGCTGCCCATGGCCGCTTTCCTCTCGCCGTGCCGTAGGAGGCGCTGTTCCGCCGCGCCCATCGTCTCCTCGCTGCCTCCGCTTCCTGTGGAGCCGCCGCCGCCGCCGCTAGCGTCCCCTAGCTGTCTGGAGAGGTCATCGCTCCACGAGTCCAGCTCCGCGGTCACCTGATCCGCACACGCACACACACGGGAAGACCAATTTTGTCGACTAAAACTATGACGAAAAAATGGTCGACTACCGTTTCTCACTGACAAGAACAAAAGAAAAACTTAAGCTGACTAAAACTATGGCTAAAATATATTGACAATTTCGTCAACAAATAAAAGCTAGACTAAAATGTTAGGGATCGACTAGTGGAGAAGAGGAGATCCAGTTAAACTAAAAGACAAGTCATTTTAGTGCTGTCGCCTCACAGCTAGAATCCTGGGTTCGATTCCTGCTGGGGACGCTGTGGGCGCTGGGGGCGTGTTCCCTCCTCCGCGTCATCAGTGCCCATACCCGAGGCGGGGTTGGCGAAAGGGCCTTTCTGTGTGGAGTTTGCATGTTCTCCCCGTGTCCCCTAGGGTAGGTACCCTCACAAAAAACATGCAGTAATCCTGGTCTCTAAACTACCTCCCCCTGGCCAGCCGGGGCGCCTGATGGAGGGGAAAGGAACTGGTTGGAATAACGTGTTCCTTCCACACGCTACATCCGAAACTCTCCCCTGTCAGGTGAAAAGAAGCAGCTTGGACTACTCTTGCAAGTTGCATAAAAGGAAGAATGAGGTCAGTCCGCTGCCCCCCCCCCCCCCCCCCCCCCCCCCAGGTAGGCAGAGGAAGTGTAGCGCCCAGGATTACATTCGATAATTGACAGAGGTGAAACAATGGGTTTCAAAATGGTGGGATAAAAAAGAAAAAAAGTCATTTTATGATTGGTTGTGCTCTGAAAACAGCCCATCTACAATCTCACAATAGGTCGTGAGCTTGTAGATCTGATATTTTCTTATCAACTAGTCAACTAGTACCAACAAGGTCGACTAGTGGATTCACTGGTCGACTAGTTGAATAGTCGACTAGTTGCTTAATGCCCTAACCTCTACAGTGTAGTGCTCAAAGATGCGCAGCTGCAGACATGAGGCATACCTCTACAGTGTAGTGCTCAAAGATGCGCAGCTGCAGACATGAGGCATACCTCTACAGTGTAGTGCTCAAAGATGCGCAGCTGCAGACATGAGGCATACCTCTACAGTGTAGTGCTCAAAGATGCGCAGCTGCAGGAAGATGTCCAGCTTGATCTTCCTCTCGTGGAACAGCTCCTCCATCTGACCCTGGGCCTCGTCCAGCTGCTGCAGCACCCCCTGGATGTGGGCGATGGAACTGCAGTGAGGCGTCTTGTTGGTGGACATGGCTGCATCCCTGAGGGGGGGGGAGACAGAGAGAGAGAGAGAGAGAGAGAGAGAGAGAGAGAGAGAGAATTAATACATTAATCCAGAGTGATTTACAGTAAGCAAGAACAAATACATAGTGATTTACAGTAAGCTAGAACAAATACATAAAAACAATTGTCACCAAGAATCATAAGGAAGAACCTAACACCTAACAGTAGAAGATATGTAGAAGATATGTACAGTAAAGCTACGAGTATACACTATAGACGGCTATGTCTACATAAAATGCTATCTAAATGACATAAGTTGAGCCTTTGCATACGCCTGTAAGGTCGTCGAGGCTATGGCAAGTGCTACGGCACTAGCCTCGACATTAACACAATGACCCCCCCCCCCCCCCCCCCGCTCCGTACAAAAACCGGGAGGCATAATGTCGCTTGATAGCGGTTGCTATCTCTAACATTACACCTAGCTACATGTTTAAGCATGTGCTTCATATTTGTGTCGATTTCAGCTCTGACGTTTATGTCAGACTTTTTTTTTAAGATTTGTTTTTGGCTTTTGTGCCTTTATTGATAGTTACAATGAAGATAGACAGGAAAGAGGGAGAGACACGCAGCAAAGGTCGTCATTACCGGGACTCGAACACGCGACACACTGTCAGGCCAGAGCCTATATGTGTGGCATGCGCCTGGACCGCTTGGCCAGCGGGCGCCCCATGTCAGACATATTCTAGTATGTGAAGAGTCTGCCTCTGTGCTGTTAACCCATTTTGACCTGGGAACAATTCTACAAATGTCTTCTAAATCCTGACAGTTTTCTGAAAAACCCTATGTTTCGTTCTCAAACATTTTCATGTCAAGGACCCCCCAAAATATATGTAATTGGCCGCCGACCCCCATCTGAAAATATGTTGTTCCAGGGACCCCCCAGAAGCAAAGATTTGAGTTAAAGGGATTGTGACATAAAAAACAATTTTTTGTTGATTTTTGTGTGTTTTTTGGGGTGTCTTGACATCAATTTGCCAAAAAAAAAACGACATTTTAACATTCAGTGTATTCTCTGCTGTCTGGACTTTTGCGAATAATTATGCAAAAAACGGCTCATAGGGTTGGACGGCGGTGTCATCCGTATGACACTGCTAAACCTCCGCCTCCTCTCCTCTGCTCCCTGCCTACCAATTCTCCTCTCCTCCCCGCCCCTCTCCTCCCCTCCCCTCGTTCCTCTCCTCTCTTCTTCCTCCTCCACCATTCTGACCGCGACTCTGTTTGTTTCAGTAATGGCTTCTAGAGATAAAGCAATCTGCTCTGTTGTTGGCTGTGTAAATCAACACAGGTCTTTACACTATCCACCAACTGGCCTAGATGAAGACACACGCTCTAGGTGGATGAATTTTATTTTTGATGGTGACGTTCCAAACAAGATGTCAAAAAAGCGCCTCTTGGTGTGCGCACATCATTTCACCCCAGAAAGTTTTTCTAATCTCGGACAATTTCAGAGTGGATTTGCTACCAAACTTTCATTGAACCCAGGAGCAATACCAAGCCTTCGTGTCCCAATCCCAACTGTAAGTATTTATACCGCAATGCAGGAGTATATTTGTTTACCAATGAGCACATGCAGTGTAGACTGCATGTGCTCATTATTTTTCTTGTAATGCGATACCGTGGGATAGCAACGCATCGTGTGATAGAATCCACATTAAAAGTATGGTGAATAATGACAGGCTATAGTTGAGTATGATATCGATGACATTACACAAGTTTATATCGACGTGTTTGTGGGGTGAGAAGAGTGCAGGAGTACATTTGTTTACCGGTTGCCCGTATGACTACGTTGAATAGAGAATACATATTGTTGTCCATCCCTCTAGCCCCATATGTGCCCTCTCCCTACGCTCGTAGGGAGAGGGCACATATGTGGCTACCATCCCTCTAGACTAGTACATGCAATGATAGTCTTATTATAAATAACATATTTTAATCTGAACGACCTGACCTCGGTCTGTTTACATTTCAGCCCAGACCAGTGCATGCAGGTTCAGTACCAACAACATCTGTGCAAAATTTGACCAGAGACTTTGGCTGCCAGACTGACCCCATCACCATTAGAACAATGGGCACTCAATTAGGACCACGAACCCTAAAGACACAATTCAGGAGCAAATGTAAGTTTTCAGTGTAATTTTACTACTTTATTGGTTATTGCAGTGCACTATCCACTATCCACTGTCTGTTGTGTACGTCGTGGGCGAACTTGTTGCGGACTATCTTGCAGTAAAAAATCTACTTCGGGGGTCTGATTCGGGGTCGAATAAATGAGCATTAGCCGCCATTGTATGTAAAAAATAGTTTTAAAGTTTTAAAAGGGTAAGAAGTTCCGTGTGTTGCTATGGCTGCAGTAAGATGCTGTGAAGAAAAAAAACAGAAGACTTCCTCTCTCTGAGGGGGGGCGGAGAAGTAGGGAGGGGGGAGGGGTTGAGGGGTGGGGGGGCGGAGCGGGGTAGTGATTGACAGGAAAGGGGGAATTACCGACATCTACTGGCTAAAAGAAGGTGTTTTTCCTGGCCTTCTCAAGCTGCATAGAACAGAGACACAAAAACTCCTGCCAAGAAATACTGGAGTGGAGTTTTTCTGTTAAACTTTTTAGACACGTTTGAAAGACCATGGCCAAGACTTTTAATGTTGTTAAAATGATGACATAAAATAATGTCATAATCCCTTTAAAAACTTTGGCTCTGAAAGAATATATATATTCAAAGATTTGAGCCACATTTTCACGATTTTTCAAAGATAGCAGACCTACAAGCTCGTAGCTTGTAGATCTGCTATTGTTTCAATGGCTAAAGTATAACAATGCTTAAAACCCATTCTGGGCGGGAACCCCTTTTGGTGTTTTACCCCTTCAGGTCAGGAACCCATTTTTGGGTTCTGTACAGTATGTACAGTATTCAAAAATGTAAAAATGTTGATGCTGCTATATAAATATTTGAAATTTTTTTTTGTAGGCTCTACAGCGCCGAACCAACTTTTATTCGGCTCTAAAATAGGAGTATGAATCGCGCCTTAGAAGCTCCGCAAAGGCAGCCCCCTACTTAACAAAAATGCTCACAAATTGTTTGTCATGTTTTGGCAGTTGTTGTTTTTGTTTAGTTGTTTTTTTTTACCTGAGCTGTTGTATAAGCTCCTCCCCCTCCTTGATGACGTTGAGCGTAGCGTCCAGCGTGGCGGTCTGCTGCTGCTGGAACTGTTGGATCAGAGCCTGGACCGAGTCCACCGAGTCCCCCAGAACCTCGTCTAGAAGGTCCTTCTGCAGGTCCTCCAGCCACGTCCATAACTAGTATACACACACATAAAATGGAAAAAGTACTCAATTGTTTTACTTAAGTAAAAGTACCAATACTGCAATTTAGAACTACTTTGTTACATAAAGTAAAAAGTATCGGCATCAAAATGTACTTAAAGTACTAAAAGTACTCATATTGCAGAATGTCCCATTTTACAAGTTCAAAATGTGTACAAAATCTATAGAAAATACAGTAGAAGATCTACAAGTAGATTTGTCTATTTTCAAATTGCCAAAATGTATAGGGTTGAAGTGGTTCATGTATGTTTTCTAATCAAAATTAAAATCTCCAAAGTAACCAGTAACTAAAGTTTTAAAATAATTGCAGTGAAGTAAAAGTACACATTTTGGCTCTGAGATGCAGTGGAGTAAAGTAAAAGTGCTGGAAATTGAAAATACTCAAGTAAAGTACAAATACACGGTCAAAGCATTTCCGGGGGTCCCCCAGCCAAAAACGTTGAGAACCCCTGATCTAGAAGGTCCTTCTGGAGGTCTTCTAACCACATCCATAACTATTATACACACAATCCATAGCTATTATGAATAAAAGTGTGTGCGTGCGTTGCATGTGTGCGTGTGTGCGTGCGTGCGTGCGTTGCGTTGTGTTGCGTGCCCTACCTCCTTGGTGTGTGTGTGTGTGTGTGTGTGTGTGTGTGTGTGTGTGTGTGTGTGTGTGTGTGTGTGCCCTACCTCCTTGGTGTGTGTGTGTGTGTGCGTTGCGTGTGTGCCGTACCTCCTTGGTGTGTTTGTGTGTGTGCGTTGCGTGTGTGCCCTACCTCCTTGGTGTGTGTGTGTGTGTGTGTGTGTGCGCGTTGCGTTGCGTTGCATTGCGTGCCCTATACCTCCTTGGTGTGTGTGTGTGTGCGTGCGTGCGTATATGCCCTACCTCCTTGGTGTGCGTGTGGAAGGACACGCTCACGTCCAGCAGCAGCTTCCTGTTCTCCACGCGCCTCACAAAGTCCTGGATGCTGACCTCCAGGTGTCTGGCGGCGCTGTAGATCTCCTCCGGGTCACACTCCCCCGTCTGGGCCAGCTGCTCTGCCGCTTCCAGGAGCTTGTCCGCGTTGGTGTATGTGTTCTGGACGCGCGCACACACACACACACACACGCGGACACACACACACACACACACACACACACGCGGACACACACACACACACACGCACACAGTTAAAAACGTTCACTCTGAAAGAATATATATTCAAAGATTTGTGCCACATTTTCACGATTTTTCAAAAAATAGCAGACCTACAAGCTCACTCGGCGCTCATTGTTCATTTATGTTTTAATATGTTTCGGAAAAAATAAATAAATAAACTGAGTTCTTTGTCAGGCATGCCCAAATATGGAGTCCGTGATGATGTCAGAACCATCATTGTGATGTCAGAAACAGGCCAGCTCCATATATGGAGATCCTATAGGGGTGATCATCATCATCAGGTGTGATACATTGCCTTAATAATTTGGGTCTGGACGAGCCTGGGGCAGAGAGGCTTTTGTGCTGTTTCTGGGACAACGGGCGATCCGATCAAAATTTGAAGTCGGTCGGTGGGACAAACGGTTCTCGAGTTACGTGGATTTACAGGCGTTCACACAGAGACGTTGGTGCATTTATGACAGGATAGACAGACAGACAGACAGACAGACCTGTGCGACCTCTTCAAAGTCGTCGTGTCGTTTCTGCAGAGCTCTGGCTCGGTGCAGAGATTTGCCGACTCCACTGTGTTTACTGAGGAACGCTTCGCCATGGTTCTGAACCCAGTCCATCACCTAGAACCACGCACACACGCACACGTACACACACACACACACACACACACACACACACACACACACACACACACACACACACACACACACACACACGGACACACACACACACACACACACAATATCACAATACTGTAAATGTCTTCTAAATCACAACAGTTTTCTGAAAAATGTCGTTTCTAAAATCAGCGGTTCTCAAATCTTCTCACATAATTATTCAGATGGTCAGCTTGTGACAATAGTCACAATGGCAATGGTTTTGCCCTCGGTGTTGACCATCATTTCCTTTGTTTCCTTGGCATTGAGCCGATCTTCCTGCACTCCCACTCCCACGCTGTCGGCCCCATGAACCAGGAAGTGAACCCCACTCCCACACTGTCGGTCCCATGAACCAGGAAGTGAACCCCACTCCCACACTGTCGGTCCCCATGAACCAGGAAGTGAACCCCACTCCCACGCTGTCGGTCCCCATGAACCAGGAAGTGAACCCCACTCCCACACTGTCGGCCCCATGAACCAGGAAGTGAACCCCACTCCCACGCTGTCGGTCCCCATGAACCAGGAAGTGAACCCCACTCCCACACTGTCGGCCCCATGAACCAGGAAGTGAACCCCACTCCCACACTGTCGGCCCCATGAACCAGGAAGTGAACCCCACTCCCACACTGTCGGTCCCCATGAACCAGGAAGTGAACCCCACTCCCACGCTGTCGGTCCCCATGAACCAGGAAGTGAACCCCACTCCCACACTGTCGGCCCCATGAACCAGGAAGTGAACCCCACTCCCACACTGTCGGTCCCCATGAACCAGGAAGTGAACCCCACTCCCACACTGTCGGCCCCATGAACCAGGAAGTGAACCCCACTCCCACACTGTCGGCCCCATGAACCAGGAAGTGAACCCCACTCCCACATGAACCAAGGACTGTCTAAAGAGGACGAGACGCGAAGACCGTACGGGCGACGCCATGTTGCTCCATGGTGCTCCATGGAAGGAAAGAAACATTCGCAGTTGAGACCAGGAAGTTGTACATGCCCAAATGTGTGCATGTACAACGGTTTTCGGCGTGTGTGTGTGTGTGTTGCGTACGCATTTTTAGCCATTTTCTGCCGAATATTTTCTGCAGCCGAATATTCAGTGCATCACTAATCCACACCCACACGCACACACACACACACACACACACACACACACAGTGTACCTGCTGTACGTCCTGCTGGAACACACACAGCTGCAGTCTCTGGTGCAGTCTGACCTTCCGATGCTGCCACATGTTCTCCAGCCTCCTGTGATGATGCAACACCTCGTGGACCACGTCTAGGATGCAATGGACCTGAGGCACGCACGCACACACACACACACACACACACACACACACACACACACACATTTAGACCCGAGGACGATTCCACAAAATGTCTTCTAAATCTTGACAGTTTTCTGAAAAAGCCTATGTTTCTATGCGAGTCGTTCTCAAACATTTTCATGTCAAGGACGTGAGTTAAAAACGTTCGCTCTGAAAGAATATATTCCAACCATTTGGGCAACATTTTCACGATTTTTCAAAAATAGCAGACCTACAAGCTCGTAGCGCGGCACCGAGTGCCGCGCTACGAGCTTGTAGATCTGCTATTTTTCAACAGCTAAAGTACAACATAGTGCTTAAAACACCAAAAGGTGTTCCCGCCCGAAATGGGTTAGTGTTAATTTTGTCGGCTAAGACGTAAGATGTTTGTCGACTACCTTTTTTTCACTATAGCCACAACTAGTCTACATCGTCATCACGTGTGAAAACAGGAAGGAAACTGACCGCCTTTGAGTAATTGGCGGTGGCCGTCAGCGATTCAGAGTTGCCGGGACTCAGAGGCCTCTGGAGGACGTCCAATAGGGCTTTGCCGTCTTGGCTTACCTGCACGCACACACGTACGTACGCACACACGCATGCACGCACACACGCACGCACAGACAGACACAATTATTCAGAATGGTCACGTGTTTAAAAAGACAAGGGGTGCCATTATTAAAAATACTGCATTATTTGGATGATTATACAATATAAAACTTCAGATCTAAAATGCAATTGCCCGTCTAAAAAAATCAAATAATGTGAAACACGAATCTAAAATCCACCATCATTTAAAGTCATTTGACCCATCTCTTGGAGTGGTGAGCTGCAGCCGTGCCGCGCTCAGGAATCATTTGATTAGTTGATTTCCCCCCCCCCCCAATCCAACCCACTGATGCTGAGTACCAAGCAGGGAGGCACTGGGTCCCATTTTTACAGTCTTTGGTATGACCCGGCCGGGGATCGAACCCCGACCTCCCAGTTTCAGGGCGGACACTCTAACCACAAGGCCACTGTCTGGTCAAGGTTAACCGTTTCCGTCCATCCGACGTGTCAGCACGTCCTAGGGGTCCCAATCGACGCGTCCTAAAGACGTCTGTAGACGTCCTAGCGCATCCTCAATGATACGGGGCGAGATAAGAATATTCTGAATTTTTCCCTTTTTTAATTTGTCAGTTCGCCTTCCGGCTACCGTATGCTCCGCTCTGTCCCCATGTTAGCTTATCATTGAGTTAGCCGTTAGCGCGGCGGAAAGAATGACTCGTCTCTCCTAATCCAGGGCGCTTTCCGTGGTGTTGAACGGATCGATATACTGGCGCTTAATTTCTGCTCCTCATCCGTCTCTCCCGCAAAATATGAACGCTTTTTGGATCATATATCGTATAAACTATGCAATGTAAGCTAGCTATGTAAAGTGAACTTTTTTTAGTGGATTGTTTCAGGTTCATGGCTTTCCGAGTAAAAGCGGCCATGTTGTTCCGGCACCCCAGAGCTCCTATTTTGAAGGACTTCCCTCACTGATTGTGTTAAGGGTCAAGTTACCTCGCTGTAGGCCTGGGTCACCTGCTCGTACAGACTCTGGTGATGGTGGATGTTGATCTCCAGCTCGCTCATCTCGGACGGGAGACCTCCCTCACTGCACACCTTGCACCACGCCTCCACACCGGACAGGAACTGCACGTACACACACACACACACACACGCACGCACACGCACGCACGCATGCACGCACGCACGCACACAGTAGACAGTTATTGCTGTTGACTAAAACTATGATGGAAGATTGGTTGGTCGACTACCCTTTTTTCACAGACGAAAACCAAACAAAAACTAAGCTACGATGACTAAAATTAAGACTACGTTTGGAAAACAAATAAAAACTAGACTAAAATGTTAGGGAGGGACTATAGTGGAGAGGAGATCAGTGGATCAGTGGATTCAACAAACCACATACTACAATCCAGATTCGGCTCAAACAAGGGATTAAATTCATTTTGCTCCTATGCCACTAAAATGTATACCCATTCTACATACTGTGAAATAAAAGGTTCAATCAATCAATCAATGACAGACAGACACGGTACAGTACAGTCAGTCAGTCAGTCAGTCAGTCAGTACAGACAGTACAGACCTAGACAGACAGACAGACAGACAGACAGACAGACAGACAGACAGACAGACAGACAGACAGACAGACAGACCTGCTCAGCCTTCTGGTGGAAGACAGACGACATGGCCAGTATGGTGGACCTCTCGTCGAGCGCGGCGGCGAAGCTCTTCCAGTCGAGGTCGAGCTGGGCGGAGATCTGCTTGATCTGCGTGGCGGCGTAGTGCCCCGCCTCCTGGAGCCGCCCCGCCACCGACACGATTCTGTTGATGTTCACGTAGGCGTTCTGGGCACACACACACACACACGCACGCACGCACGCACGCACGCACGCACCATTCATACATACATGCATGCATTAGGCTAAGATGATTTGACCCAAAAGAAATTCCAATAGTAATCGTTTAAGGTTTTTTTTTATGATCCTTAGGGCAGTATTATGCGTGTCTTAAGTACC
Organism: Electrona antarctica; assembly: GCF_951216825.1. Classification (NCBI taxonomy): domain Eukaryota; kingdom Metazoa; phylum Chordata; class Actinopteri; order Myctophiformes; family Myctophidae; genus Electrona; species Electrona antarctica. The sequence continues at coordinate 2,976,597 of NC_136794.1, forward strand.
AGGTCTTATTACTTAACTTAAGACCTGGAGGCGTGATCAATGCCATTTGGCCACTCAGAATAGCCAAATGGCATTGACCACACCTCCAGGTCTTAACTTAAGTCATAAGACCTGGTACTTAAGACACGCATAATACTGCCCTTAGGGTCTTAACAACAAATAACATGGATTATTATATAAATTGTGGATCATGGTAAATTCAGGGGTTGAACGTTGAGGTACCATTGAAAACCTATATAAAGCAAACTAGGGGTTATTCATGATTCTGAATCTGAAAACGGCCATAGCCGTCTTCACAAATGTCATCACATTTGGGCGAGTGGCTATGGCCAACTCACAAGTCATCTTGTGGTTGGTTGCGCTCTGAAAAATAGCAGATCTACAAGCAACCAAGTGTAAAATCAGTGTGTGCATGTGTGTGTGTGTGCTCACTGTTCCGCTGGATATGGTAATCAGCGTTTGGTTTCTATTAATAAATATGCACTGTACAACTTGCCAATAGTGTTCAGTTACCACTAAGGTAAGAGAAGTGAAATGGGCAAGCACCAGGCTTCCTCTCTACACAAAAGGCCTCACTCACAGCGGGGGTACTGATAAGGGTGGGAACAGCCAAACAAGAGCCACTAGTCAGCATTACTAACCCAATGACTGTGTCTAACTATAAAACATTATGTCTGCATTTATCTAAAGGTGGATATGTAATCCCAATGCCTAAAAGGAATGTAAATGACTAATGTGTTAAAACCCTAAATAAGAGAGGGGGCAAACTGCCATGAATAGCTGAAGTCAACAACAGGACTCCTCCAAACTGCCATAGATGGAGAGATAGATAGCACCTCATGGTCTCCACTGTCAAATGTCAGTGGGTAATATACTTCCTGATCTTTCAACCAATAGTAAGGTTGGCTGTAAACCAACCACAGGAAGGACTGATGACAATGTGCTCAGCAGCCAATGATGCCAAGCTGGTACGGAACCGCCCACAGGGCGGGCTCCACTAAACAGAGGTTTTATAAACCCTGCGATGACTCTAGTAAGGCAGATTCTAGTACAACCAACTAAGATGAGTCCAGCCTCGTGCCAACGTACGATGATTCAACACAGCTCACATTGACCAATGGTATGTGTGAGAGGGAGGATGACTGAGTTAAGCAGTCACACCTGGCCTGAGTCAAACTAGAACTGGACTCAGAGCTGGGTGTGGCTGCGCACCTGTTGTGCATGGACTTGATCAAGGCACAACAGGTTAAATCAGTCATCGCGACAAACACTCAAGAAGAGAGCCTCTGTCCGGACGGTGGAGAGCTATCTGCTCTCCTGTGTATTAATATTATTGTGTATAATTCCCTGCACATGGAGGAATAAACGTTCAACTTAAGGAAGCTGCCCTGTCTTGTGTCCTTCCTTGCCCTGGGTGGTGACTAGTCGGTCACATTTGGAGCCTGAACAGGGACATGGAGGGACAGCAGCGAACTCCTGGGACTCTGCGGAGGTGCAGCAGAACACTGCCACTCTTCAGCAGCATCAGTTTCAGGCATAGCTTGCTATTGACACGCGCCTGCAACAGGCGGAGGCACAGTGGCAGCAGTTACACCAAGAAAAGGAAAGGCCGATGGACAGCAGTTACCGGCGTAATCACCAGCGCCTTTTGCAAGGACTACTTGCATAAAATGACGGGGCCACCGGCCCGGGCTACGTGTGAACGGCATCCTGGTGAGGACCAGCCACCCAGTGTCCTGGTGAGGACCAACGAGCCCGACTACAGGTCCCAGCAATCTGGTCATCGGCCTAGCTACAAACCCCAGCACTCCTCGGCAGCAGCGGAAGGCAACAGAGTTGTCCACCTGAGTGTGGGGAAGCAGAGCATCAGCCACCGTGGACAACGGCCTGCAGCTGGAGAACCCACCAACAAGCCACCATCGTGACTCCACTGGTGAGCCTCCTCCCAGCCTGTCCAAGCAGCCCTTGCAGCAGCATAAGCCCGAACCACCTCTGCCAACCTGGTCAGCAGCCCATGCCTCTGGTCTCCAGGAGTGAGGGGGAGGGTGGGGGGCTGGACATTGGGGAAGTGTGTGGGACAATGTTGTTTGAGGGGTTTTATTATTTTAGGTATAGCAACCCTGTTTCAGAGTCTGTTGTTGTTTATGTTAGGAATGGTAACCCTGTGTCAGAGTCTGGTGTTAAGATTTTTTTTTTGCTTGGTATGGGGGGGGGGGGGGGGGTGGAGAGCTATCTGCTCTCCTGTGTATTAATATTATTGTGTATAATTCCCTGCACATGGAGGAATAAACGTTCAACTTAAGGAAGCTGCCCTGTCTTGTGTCCTTCCTTGCCCTGGGTGGTGACTAGTCGGTCACAGTATGTTAATGCAAACTATTAATAATCAATGAATAATGTGTTATCATGTGTTGTAACCTGCCTGTAATTGACGAATGTATTATATTTCTGTCTCATTTATGCAGGTTATTTACCTAACCAATCACCAACTAACCGAACCCTAAGTAGCTAGTTCATGTGTTAAATGTATGTTTGTGTTAAATGACAATAAAACTATAAAAGACACTTGAGTTATGTTCATTTAGGCTGGAGGTTTGAGTAAAGACGAAACTCTGTGTGTAGCTAATTTTCCTTCCAGAGGGAGTAGCCAAAACGATATGTTATCAACTTAGCAAAGAAATCGTAAATAGCTATAAATCTGGACACTCACCATAGAGTTCATGGCAAAGTGGTTGTGTTGGGTTTGTAGATCTACTGCATGCTGGTATCCAACACCGATCTCTGTGTGACTCTGGAGGAATAACTCCTTGTTGTGACTGATCCACTCAAACATCTAGCACACGCAGCACACGCACACACGCACGCAGACACACACACACACACACACACACACACACACACACACACACACACACACACACACACACACACACACACACACACACACACACACACACACACACACACACACACACACACACACACACACACACACACACACACACACACACACACACACACACGTTACTATACATGTGAGGACGGTGAGTTTACGAACTAGCATTAGAAAAGCGGGGTCACGTTGATGACATCTACGTAACTGCCGACACGGGTTGATGACATCACTGCAGACACCGGTTGATGACATCATCATCACTGACCTTCTGGGCGTCCTGCTCAAAGAGGCGGAGCTGAAAGCACTGGTCCAGCTTCAGCTTCCTGACGTGCCATGATTGGTGGAGATGCTGCCGAGAGGCGTGGAGCTTGTCCAGGAGACTGGACACCTGGACGGACACACGCACGCACATACGCACACGCACACACACACGCACACACATACCAGTGTTAGCTCATTGACACATTTCAACGCACATTGGTGTTTTTATATATGAGATTTTATAGCAGAGTTATAAATGTGACCAAATTTGACTGAGGGACTGCCATTGGATTTTTTTGAATTTTCGTTTTGATGTCATGTGAAATGTCAATTTGAAGCATAGCTTCAAATTGACATATTGGTTGTTCAGTTTGACCCACCAGTTTTGGAGATGTGGCTTATAGAGTAATGTCTATATGCAAGGTTACTCTCCGTGGTGGTAAATACGGTATGATACAAGAGAACTATAACTTGTAACTTTTATTTTTGTAGAAGAGGCAAACTAATATTGTTTATACCGTTTGCTTTGATGGAATAATTGATTGAACATGCACGCAATAATATGATTTGATTTGGGTGTGTCCTAAAATAAAGTGTTTTTGTTGATTATTGTGTAATTTGTTTGTATGTGTAAACTGGAAACATTATTGTACTATAAAAGTATATTTTCCGTTCATCTTTATCCTATTTAGTGTAATAGTATTAGTTAACTATAATTAGATTAATACACGATAATCAACACTAACACTTTATTTAGAACACACCCAAATCATATTACGGACTGCCTCTTCTACCAAAATAAAACTTACAAGTTAGTTACAAGGCTGCTTTCTGTCACGCGTGCCAAGCTGTCATTCTCTTGTTTTATTATTTATTTCTCAATAATGAAAGAAGCATTCATATTTTACTCATGATCAGAGCTCCCGTTCGGACAACCCGAGACTATAGATGATGACTGGATCACCCTTTGATCAACCGACATTCTGGTCGTCAGGTATAGTTTGACCAGCGAAACATTGTTGTCTGAAGGTGGGCCGAATTAAAAGAAAAATAAATCCCTCTCTACCTTAGGCACCAGGCTCTGGAAGTCAGCGGAGCCGGAGAGGCAGGTCCTCCCAGACACGGTGCCCTCGCTGGAGCGAATGCACTGCAGCAAGCGCTGGCCCTCCCTGTCCAGATCCTCCACTGGAGCCTTGAGAACCTTCGGACACATGATTTAATTGATTGGTTGATTGATTGGTTGATTGATTGAATTGATTGATTGATTGATTGATTGATTCCTTTATTATCCCACAGGGGAAAATCAGTCGGCCATCTTGCAACAGTCAACTTTTCTCGTACGTTCTAGTGATCAGCTCAAACTAAAATACTCTTTAACTCGCTGGAATCTGGACGGAGTTCCAAACGGGTTTGGTTTTATTACAAACGTTATCAACGTGGCTATGATGCGTATATCTGCTTAATGTTAGCTTTATATAAATGCCTAGAAGTATGCTGTATCATCTGACGTTTATAAAAACCACGTGTGTGCACATGAAGACACAGACAGACAGACAGACAGACAGACAGACAGACAGACAGACAGACAGACAGACAGACCTTCTTCTTGAGTTGTGTGTGTTCGTCTATCAGACGGCGAGAGCCTTCGACATCCACGGGAAACTCCTTCTTAGACAGAAGCTCCTAAAGAGAGAGAGAGAGAGAGAGAGAGAGAGAGAGAGAGAGAGAGAGAGAGGGTTAATGTCCAGTGCTCCCGAACGATACGCACATTTAACCATAATTGTGACATGACACACGACACCATATAGATACGATATAACTTATTTATTGTCTCCTTTAGTTGCAAATAATTACCATTATTACATGGCTTGGTTGAATGCTTGATTCTGATTGGTCAATCGCTTAATTCAGCGGTGAATTATGTGTCGATAATGACCGCTCCGCTGTATAACAGACCGCTGCCTAATCAAACCCTCTGAGCACCAGCTGCGCGGCTGCGCCCCGCTTGATTTACTGCTGTTTCCAACATGACAGCCATGTAAACACACACACACACTAGTGACACACAATGTAATTTACAGCTAAACATTGCTCTTAAAAATGTTTTTGAAAACATTTGAGCGAGAAATAGACGAAGCAGGACCCGAAAATGGATTCTATTTGATCAACTCACTTCCTTGTTTTCCGACAGTGCTGCAGCCCTGCAGCTGCAGACGCAGCCAGCGCAAACTTATGGAATACTTTTTTTGTTGTGTTTTGGGTCAATGTATTAATTGCGAACGCAGTGAGCATTTACTATGAGACCCAGCAGATCATGTCTGTGTGTCTGTCACGCTGTAACACCACCCGCCCACCACCAGAGGGCACAGCTGTATCACACACAAAAACACACATGCACGCACACACACACACACGCACGCACGCACGCACGCACGCACGCACGCACGCACGCACACACAAAAAACTTAACTTAAAAAAACTTAACTTAAAAAAAAAACTTAAAAAGGAAAAACTTTAAAAAAAAAACCTAAAAAAGAAACACGCACGCACACATACACACACTAAAAAATAACTTAAAAAAACATTTAATTTAAAAAAACCTTAACACCTTAAAAAGTACGTAATTTATTCTAATTGTTGTTATTGCAATTTACGAGCTGCGTTCGCTTCCCGCGTTTGCGCGTCTTACTTGTTTATGTTAGTTAGCCATGTAATAAGCGGGATAATATCTGGCTAGGTGGTCATTGTCGGGAGATAATTCACCGACAGGGAGTTTAACCACCGAGGCGAAGCCGAGGTGGTAGCCAGATATTATCCCTTACTTAATGTTGGCCCTCGTCTTTCAGTTAAATGGTGCTGTATTTAAACGTAAGCCTATAACCTCACTAAAACTAGTACAGTGCAGAACACTGAAGTCCTTAAGCCAGAAACCTAACTATGTTAAACCTAACCTTAGTCTCAGTAAAACTATGTTAAACCTAACCTTAGTCTCAGTAAAACAATGTATGTCTAAACTTAACCATAAGTCTCAGTAAAACTATGTATGTCTAAACCTAACCTTGACCTCACTAAAACTATGCTCTATAAGTTATAGTCAGCCAATGATTTGTTTTTTGTTTTTTTGATGTATTAATGCTGTAAAGTGCACAGAGACCCCCTGGGGTGATTTTGTACTATAAATAAAATAAACTGAAAATAAACTGAACTGAATCAGAGGGTCCCCAGCCCTTCGACCCCTGTGGGTCCCCAGCCCTTCAACCACTGGGGGTCCCCAGCCCCTCTCTTGCCTGCAGGTGGTCGAGGCGGGCCAGCAGGTGCGTGGCGCTGCAGATGAACTCCTCCAGGGAGACCCTGAGCTCCATCCACTGGTCATGGTCGTAGTCCAGAGAGCCCTCCAGGTCCTCCGTCAGCTGGGAGGGGTCCACCAGTCTGGACAGACCCTCTACGGACACTAGGCTGGTCTAAAACACACACAAACACACACACACACACACACACACACACACGTTTAGAGAGACCCTCTACTGACACCAGACTGGTCTGAAACACACAAAGAAATCAAGCGTAGCGATAGTTCATTGCGGCACGGAAGGCAGAAGGTTATTATATATGTATATATAGTTCCCCTCATTAATTCCCCCTAGTAATTCATTCTGCTACTTAAGCAGCCTCAGCTCGCCTCAGATAATCGGAGATATCAAATGTGATATCAGACCTGTGTCTCGGTACGCAGATTATCTGATATCACATGAGCAGAGCCACACCGCCATTCTAACATGCAATAGATGGTTTATGGTCAATCTCAGCTGAAGTGTCTCAATGAAATACATGGCAGTGAAGGAGCCGGCTGGACCAGCTCATGAACAAACACTATATTTATGAACCATTGAGACCTTTATGTCATATAATCGGTTCAGGAATATGAAAGAAGCCGTATAACGTGTCTACTGTGTTGCTTTTCGATGTTTACACTGTGTAATATTATAGAGGTATCTAAAGAGCACAAACTAGTTTCCGAGTGTGTCCGACAAGTATCGCAGGACTCAATAAAAATCAATAAAATCAACTCAATAGACTCAATAAAATGATGTCCTGTCTGTGCACATCAAAAAGCAAGTTATTGGAAAACAACCTGTGATATGTCTTCTTTTAAATTCCTGGACCGATTATATGACAAAAGGTCTCAATGTTTCAGAAATAGTGTTCGTTATGGGCTGGTTCAGCCGGCTCCATCCACTGCCATGTATTCATGTAACTTCCGGTGTGAGAGAGTGTCATGGCGCAGCCCAGTCACGTGTCCATACCTTTCATTAGAGCCTAATATGAAGGCTCTGTGACGATTTTGAAAAAAGAAATCCCCTTTGGAGCTCAAAATTGGCAGCCATCTTGCATTTGAAGATCAAAAATAGGTCAAATCATTATATACACACCAGATATGTATTCCTTGACCAAAATAAGCTCTGAAACCATGTATTGTGCATCATTGTAGGTCAAACCATTAAAAAGTTCATTTTCACGGTAGCCGTTTTG
>NC_136794.1:2989280-3109280 GCF_951216825.1 Electrona antarctica
CAAAACGGGGCAATCTTGCAAACTGTGAAAGCCAATTATAGCCAATTAGGATGGAATATGAAATATCAGACAGATCCGACTTGAGCACATGACCATAGAGATACTGTGTATGGATTTGTGAGATTTTTGGACAGAATCTGGAGGAGTAATATCAAAAAATGTGTTTTACAAAAGTCGGCCTCCTGGTGGCGCTATAAAAGGCAGATGCGGAAAATGCAGGTCAAAGGTTTGTCCTTGGCCTCTAGGGAGTGTGCATGCAACGTATCACGCAGATCGGTGCAGTTTTAGGTAAAAAATGTGAAAAGCTGCCTCATGGTGGCGCTATAACAGGCCGTTCTGGAAACTGTGGGGCAGAGGTTCATTGTTGGCATCCAGGGAGTGTGTGTGCAAAGTTTGGCATTGATCGGGCCAACGGTGCCGGAGATTAGCTGATAACGGACGGACAGAAGGACGGACGGACGGACGGACGGACGGAAGGACACACACACACACGGACGGAGTGCAAAACATACTCTCTCCCCATGCCTTCGGCCTGGTGGAGACAAAAATATCAAATAGGCCTATACAGTATATGTTTTTATGTAGGCTAGTAGTATTAGCAAGCACAACTCAGTAAGAAATACTAATAGTGGGCAACAGTGGATTTAACACAGCTTAATATACCAACCAAAAGTTGTTTGCAGTTGCAATTATTGTACTTAGCCAAAATGCAAATAGGCTTGCCATTGTGGATGTAAAATAATGTTGTGTTTCTTTGGAAAAGTGGAACTTAGAAGTCACTTGAGTCCCTGTCTACAGGGAAGAATCCAATGGCCTGCCCTACACAGTACACACGCATACACACAAGACAAGAGACAAAAGAGAAGCGTTTATACAGCTGCCATTAATAGTGCCGTTGATTGCCAATTCAAGTCAAGTCAGGGACCAGGGTCAGGGTCAACGAGGCTTGTTAACCAGCTGATTCATATTTGCGTTGAAAGCGCATCCACCAAGCTCAAAGAAAGTTGGAGTGACAAGCGAGCTGAGCAACACACTAAAATCGGTCGTGGATTTATTTTGGCCGGTCAATTTGAGATAAAAGGTTAGTACTAGCAGACCTGTATATGTATAACGATCAATATTATTCCAGAGTGGTCCAAGAAATACGTTTAAAACGATCGAGGGCTCATCATGTCGTGTCTCTCTCTCTGTGTGTGTGTGTGTGTGTGTGTGTGTGTGTGTGGGGGGGGGGGGGGACAGTGTGTGACCGAAAGAGTGCTAGACTTCCATGTAGAACAGTGTGTGACCGAAAGAGTGCTAGACTTCCACGTAGAACAGTGTGTGACCGAGAGAGTGCCATAGTCTTCAGTGCAGCCAGGATAAAGTTGCGTCTTATGGACGCAGAGGCTGTTGGTTTATTGCGTCCCATAACTATAACTATAACTATTTACATCACTGAACATGTCCACTTGTCATTTGTTTACATATTTGGTACGCTTTACAAAGTCCAGTGTGAACACCAAACGGACCAAAATCTAAATGCTAATATTTGGTCCTTGAGCCGGACCTTCTAAGCGAACTTTGGGTTATTCAATTATTATGGGTTTATGTTGCCTTATTTTTATCGGTCTGCATTAAAGGACTAATTTAAGCACTATATAAAATCAAATAACCAAAATATATAGGCTGCACAACCTTATCATTACAGCTTGTGAGCTTGTAGATCAGCTACTTTTGGTGAATGTTCCCCCAGAATAGGTTTGCTGTGGTGCAAGTGTTTAAGAAGAATTATTATATTATATTATATTATATTATATATTTTTTATTTTATTTTTGTAAAAGTGAAAACCACTAAATATTACCATTACTCATTGTTTTACAACATATTACCATTGTAACGTTTCACCCACTATTGAACCCATGATAAAATGCATGATATTTGCGCTTTAAATCCTGGATTAGTTAATCCAAGTTTCGTGAAATAGGCCCCTGGTCTAAACTAAAGCCTTAGTGGTTTCATGACTCTGACCTCTTTAGACATTACTAGTCCCATAGGGTGGGGTGGTTGTGCTTCTCTCTGGGTGCATAGTCTGTCTTCTTTATAGGGAGGGGGACAGGTCTGTCTTCTCTAGGGAGGGAGACAGGTCTGTCTTCTCTAGGGAGGGAGACAGGTCTGTCTTCTCTAGGGAGGGAGACATGTCTGTCTTCTCTAGGGAGGGAGACATGTCTGTCTTCTCTAGGGAGGGAGACAGGTCTGCCTATGGTCATAGTCTGTCTTCTCTCTAGGGAGGGAGACAGGTCATAGTCTGTCTTCTCTATAGGGAGGGAGACAGGTCATAGTCTGTCTTCTCTAGGGAGGGAGACAGGTCATAGTCTGTCTTCTCTAGGGAGGGAGACAGGTCATAGTCTGTCTTCTCTAGGGAGGGAGACAGGTCATAGTCTGTCTTCTCTTTAGGGAGGGAGACAGGTCATAGTCTGTCTTCTCTTTAGGGAGGGAGACAGGTCATAGTCTGTCTTCTCTTTAGGGAGGGAGACAGGTCATAGTCTGTCTTCTCTTTAGGGAGGGAGACAGGTCATAGTCTGTCTTCTCTATAGGGAGGGAGACAGGTCATAGTCTGTCTTCTCTCTAGGGAGGGAGACAGGTCATAGTCTGTCTTCTCTATAGGGAGGGAGACAGGGCATAGTCTGTCTTCTCTAGGGAGGGAGACAGGTCTGTCTTCTCTAGGGAGGGAGGCAGGTCTGCCTATGGCGGCCTTTATCAAACGCAAAGACTGTGCTCACTGAGTCTGTACCTAGTCAAGATGTTTCTTTGTTTTGGGTCGGTCACGGAGCTCAGGTATTCTGCCACGGTGTAGTAGGGCTGTCAGAACGAATTTCATAATATTAATGAAATAAACCTGCTCGCTAAATGTATTGGACGAATCTACCGCTATGTGAAATCGCCCCGGCCGCTTCTTGCCTTCCAGCATGTGAAAAGGTGCATGTCGTGTGACGGGTCACGTGATATCAACACTATACTAAGTACTCGTCGATACCGAGTAACGATAAGGGTATTTTTTATTACTGAGTGAGAGAGCGTGGGTCAGACAAGCAGCAGCACTGCACGTAAACAAACATGGCGGAGAGGCTGAAGCAACGGGGAAATGGCTGCACCAGAGAATAGAGATCACCACTCGTCCACTCTGGAACATTTTAGGAGTGAGGCGCGTTGGGAAATACCGCACCGGAGCACACTCGCCTATTCATTTGCATTGCTCACTAGTGTGCTATTTTCTTTACTCAAGTTGGCATTATGGATATAAATCTGTGCTCAGTGTGCACTATAGTCTGTTCTCAGTATTATGAAACGCTATTCATTTTGTGCCGTGACAACCATTACAATCATTATTACATGTCGTGTTGAAATAGCTTTGGCGTTTGGATGGGGGGCCCTCTAGTGGACAGAACGTGCATAACCAACTTTTTTTTTAATGAACCAACTTTGGTATTATGTGTATTATAGGCTAGAATTAGCTAAAATTAATGTACATTTTTTAAATTATTAAAAATATTAAAAATAATAAAGCAATTCGAATGGGATTATAGAGGTGAATTGACAGCCCTACGGTGCATTCTCCCGATAGAATTCTAGTTTATTAGATTCTAGTATATTTCCCTCTCTGTGTGTGTGTGTGTGTGTGTGTGTGTGTGTGTGTGTGTGTGTGTGTGTGTGTGTGTGTGTGTGTGTGTGTGTGTGTGTGTGTGTGTGTGTGTGTGTGTGTGTGTGTGTGTGTGTGTGTGCTATAGAGACATCCTGCACGTCTCACAGACTCTCACCTGAAACAAACGCTATCTTCTCTTTTAGTGCAGGCAGTACATCAGACGCCTTGATACCATCACTCCTGAAGGACCCTGGGGGGGGGGGGGGAGAGAGAGAGAGAGAGAGAGAAAGAGGGAGAATTACTTGAATGCAGTGTTGGGAAAGTTGAAGTAGTTACGTTGTGAGCATGTAGATCTGCTATTGTAGGAGTGCAACCAAGCATAAAATGGCCTTAGTTCTTCGTACTGGATCTCTTCTCCACTAGTCCACATTTTACTCTCGTTTTAGAGTTTTAACTTAAATCCTCATAATAACAAGAATTATGACAGAAAATGTTGGTTGACTAACTAAATAAAAACTACGCTATTATGACTATGATGACTAAACTATGAGACTAAATGTATTGACAATTTCGTCAACAAGACTAAAATGTCAGGGAGGGACTAGTGGAGAAGAGATCCAGTAGAACTAAATGTCAGGGAGGTACTAGTGGAGAAGAGATCCAGTAGAACTAAATGTCAGGGAGGGACTAGTGGAGAAGAGATCCAGTAGAACTAAATGTCAGGGAGGGAGAAGAGATCCAGTAGAACTAAATGTTAGGGAGGGACTAGTGGAGAAGAGATCCAGTAGACCTAAATGTCAGGGAGGGAGAAGAGATCCAGTAGAACTAAATGTTAGGGAGGGACTAGTGGAGAAGAGATCCAGTAGAACTAAATGTCAGGGAGGGACTAGTGGAGAAGAGATCCAGTAGAACTAAATGTCAGGGAGGGACTAGTGGAGAAGAGATCCAGTAGAACTAAATGTCAGGGAGGGACTAGTGGAGAAGAGATCCAGTAGAACTAAATGTGAGGGAGGGACTAGTGGAGAAGAGATCCAGTAGAACTAAATGTCAGGGAGGGACTAGTGGAGAAGAGATCCAGTAGAACTAAATGTCAGGGAGGGACTAGTGGAGAAGAGATCCAGTAAAACTAAATGTCAGGGAGGGACTAGTGGAGAAGAGATCCAGTAGAACTAAATGTCAGGGAGGGACTAGTGGAGAAGAGATCCAGTAGAACTAAATGTCAGGGAGGGACTAGTGGAGAAGAGATCCAGTAGAACTAAATGTCAGGGAGGGACTAGTGGAGAAGAGATCCAGTAGAACTAAATGTCAGGGAGGGACTAGTGGAGAAGAGATCCAGTAGAACTAAATGTCAGGGAGGGACTAGTGGAGAAGAGATCCAGTAGAACTAAATGTCAGGGAGGGACTAGTGGAGAAGAGATCCAGTAGAACTAAATGTCAGGGAGGGACTAGTGGAGAAGAGATCCAGTAGAACTAAATGTCAGGGAGGGACTAGTGGAGAAGAGATCCAGTAGAACTAAATGTCAGGGAGGGACTAGTGGAGAAGAGATCCAGTAGAACTAAATGTCAGGGAGGGACTAGTGGAGAAGAGATCCAGTAGAACTAAATGTCAGGGAGGGACTAGTGGAGAAGAGATCCAGTAGAACTAAATGTCAGGGAGGGACTAGTGGAGAAGAGATCCAGTAGAACTAAATGTCAGGGAGGGACTAGTGGAGAAGAGATCCAGTAGAACTAAATGTCAGGGAGGGACTAGTGGAGAAGAGATCCAGTAGAAGTCATTTAATTTGGTGGTGGGTGTCGTACTCTTAAAAATAGCCGATAGATTGGATATTTCACGCGGATAAGTATACACACACACGCACACAGCAGGACTGGCAAGGGACACACGTTTTACATAACTGTTATTGTACTGCAACCATCTGGTGTTAAATAATGCCAAACAGAGAGGAGAGGAGAGGAGAGGAGTGAAGGAACGTGCTCGCACACACACACACACACACACACACACACACACACACACACACACACACACACACACACACACACACACACACACACACACACACACACACACACACACACACACACACACACACACACACACACACACACACACACACACACACACACACACACACACACACACACACACCTTTGATCCATGAGCACATGTTTTCCCCATCCCAGCTGTTCACCACAAACACGCTGTTTCTGTGTGTGTGTGTGTGTGTGTGTGTGTGTGTGTGTGTGTGTGTGTGTGTGTGTGTGTGTGTGTACGTGCACAGTAGCTGTTGATCACAGAAGCATATGGCGCTACACCCCCAGGAAACAAATGACAAGGGACCCCCCCCCTCCCCTCGACACACACACACACACACACACACACACACACACACACACACACACACACACACACACACACACACACACACACACACACACACACACACACACACACACACACACACACACACACACACACACACACACACACACACACACACACACACACACACACACACACACAGGTCAGTGGCCCTCGTTTATCAAAGTGTATGGCGTAGACAAAAAAAAACGTGCGTACAGCGAGATCACTCCGTCGTCGTGACTTAATTTGACTCTCGGCGTAAAGCTCGCGTCTGATCTGAGCTCGCGTGTGGATTGATTTGTCCACACCCGTTTTTACATGGTCAATCAATCAATCAATCAATGCAAGAAAGACAAAATAAGACAATGTAATGATGTAATGATGTAATGATGATGTTTTATAGGCCGGAGCAGCTGAAGGAATCACGACATTTCTGAGACCCACTCATGTTCCTGGAAGATATGCTTCTAAAAACTTTTGATCACTTCAAATATTCTTTCATCTTAAAGATGGAGTGCCGTGATTTTTTCCCACCCTAAAACATCATCATCATCAGGTCTTATTGTTATATAAGGAGGTATAATTTCTTCAAAAAAGTGTACAGTATTTGTTAAAATGTTGTTTTTATGTGGGCACGCCCACCAGTATATTAAGTATGCCTGGTTTGCCTGGTGGGTGGTGATGGGTGGTGATCCACCTGAACTGAAGCCGCACCCACAGCTGTAGTTGTATGATAAAGGGGGAGGGGTTAGGGGAGGGGCTGATAGTGTGATGTCACTATATTACTGTTTATTTCATTGGCCCGTTTGACTGTCAAGGGTTCAGCCTCCAGGAAGAAACCTAAATACAAAGTTAATACACCATTGAACATGCATGAAAACGACTCCAGGGTGTCTAATGAAGTACTGTCACCTCATAGACACATGAAAAACTGGAAAAATAAAAAGAAATGTGGCACTCCCTCTTTAAAATAACTGACGACCGACAATAGCAGAAATACAAGCTCTGTGAGCTTGTAGATCTGCTATTTTCGGTGCGCAGACACGCTTGGCGTCTATGGAATTCAAATGACTGAAATCAGTCGTGGCGACTTAGAACTTTAGTCCATATAGTATCAGGTTGTTGCATGGTAGACACTAGGGACTTTAACTCATTCTTGGCGGGAACCCCTTTTGGTGTTTGAAGCATCGTGTTATACTTTAGCTAATGAAAAATAGCAGATCTACAAGCTCATAGCGCGGCACAGAGTGCCGCGCTACGAGCTTGTAGGTCTGCTATTTTTTTAAAACATCAAAATGTGCCTCAAATCTTTGAATATATATTCTTTCAGTGTATGTTTTAACTCAAATCTTTGCTTCTGGGGGGTGCCTGGAACAACATATTTTCAGATGGGGGTCGGTGGCCAAATCCAGATATTTTTTGGGGGTCCTTGACATGAAAAAGGTTGAGCACCACTGACATAGAAACATAGGGTTTTTCAGAAAACTGTGTAGGATTTAGAAGGCCTAATAGAATCGTCCTCAGGTCTAAATGGGTTAAACAACAGCGGTTTTCAGGACGGCTCCGCTATAGGCGGAGGTACGGCGGCTATGACGCAATCGCCGTAGCAGTCAAAATCGTCAAAAACAGCCGTCGTCGGCGACGGGTTCCCATCCATTTTTGGTTCCCATGGTGACGCGTCCGTCTATGCCAGGGGTGGGCAACTTTGACGATGGAGAGAGCCACTATATTTCCACACTCACTCCCTAGGGCCATATATTACTGTCGTAGCTACTGTCGTAGCTACAAGATCTACATAGAGCGACTATTTTTGCTATATTCGAATTGAAATCTTGAATTTTTGCTATTTTTTTAATTAGAATCCTGAAAATTAACATTTTTATGTAATTTCAAATGCCTTTAATTATACTTGGGTTGAAGCAATGAGCTACTAATTTAGACTGAAGTAATAAAAGCGGGTCATGTTTTGCATGTTGTGGAATAGTAACAGCTGAAACCAATATATCAGTATTCTGACATTAACCTGAGGGCCACATTAAGTGAAGGTGGGGGCCGCATGTGGCCCCCGGGCCGCCAGTTGCCCACCCCTGGTCTATGCAGTATGTGTCATAGAGAAGGCATGGCAGTTACCTTGGAGAACGATGTATCCATGAGTAACTGTCTATTTGTGTATATGTATCATTAATTATATATGTACAATTTTGTGAGTGTCTTGTAAGCCTGTGCGGGCTGGGCATCTTATGATGTAGGACACTTTAATAAAAACTCTATCTATCTATGTCAAACATAAACACATTCTTTTTAAAAAACACCCCGTCGCGCGTCAGCTAACGTGCCGATATTGCTTCATTCTTGACATGCGCTGCCTGGACATGATCAGCAGTAGAAAAGAGGAAGGTGCTGGAGCAATCTGTGTTATTCTAAAACCGTTTTAAATTAATAAACATGGTTAATATGACATATGGTATTAGTTGTTCTGGTAATAGTAGGTTCTGCCGTATAGTAGAAAGGGCTGCGACGGCAAGCAGGTTTATATATCGAGCACTGATCCATTTCCTGGTTTGCCGGAGCGGACTGCCGTAGCCGTCATCGCTTAAAGTCCCTATTGTCTATCACAGCGCTACTCAACCCACGGCCCATATGCAACCCCTGCTTATAACCCATTCTGGGCGGGAACCCCTTTTCGTGTTTTAAGCATTATGTTATACATTAGCTATTGAAAAATAGCAGATCTACAAGCTCATAGCACGGCACTCTGTGCCGCGCTATGAGCTTGTAGGTCTGCTATTTTTTTTTAAATCGTGAAAATGTGTTGCAAATCTTTGAATATATATATTCTTTCAGAGCGAACGCTTTTCAAATCTTTGCTTCTGGGGAGGTCCCTGGAACAACATATTTTCAGATGGTGGTCGGCGGCACAATTACATATGATTTTTGGGGTCCTTGACATGAAATATTGAGCACCACTGACATGGAAACATGAGGTATTTCAGAAAACTGTGAGGATTTAGAAGACATTTTTTGTATTTTCGACGTCAGGTCTAAATGGGTAAAAGTATCTGCGGACCGCCACGTCATGGTCATGCCAATACAAATTTATAATTAGTTATTTTCCTTGTTTTGAACAAGATTGTAGGTAATAGGTATAGTATTGTTTGTTCCAACACACACCATCCTTCATAGTGATATAACCATCCACCCACCCAGCACACGCACCAACCTTATCCAATAATCATTCACACCATCAACGTTCACATTATGAATGCCTTGCCAGGCTATCTCTCATTCTCTGCTAGGTACGTACATTCTCGCACACACGCACATGCACACATGCAGGCGGCGGTGGCTCAGGGGTAGAGTGGCTGGATGGTAACCGCAAGGTCGCCAGTTCGAACCCTGGGGGCTCCCCCAGAGTTAGTGTCGAAGTGTCCTTGAGCAAGACACTGAACCCCTAATTGCTCCGGATGTGCTGGTTGGTGCCTTGCATGGTTTCTGCCGCCATCAGTGTATGAATGGGTGTGTGAATGGGTGAATGTACTGCACAATCTGCACCATTTACCATTTACCACACATGCACGCGCTCACACGCGCACAGTCGCACACACACACACACACACACACACTTAACAGCATCACAGAGGATGATGTCATACTCAGCCTGGACAGGAACATCTGCTAGTGATTGGTTCACTAATGGGAACGAGACTAGTGTGTGTGTGCGTGTGCGTGTGCGCGTGCGTGTGCGTGTGTGTGCGCGTGTGTATACATAGCCTGGGATCAATATAGCCTCGGTCCCATCCTTACTTATCTGCGAAGAGAAAAGCCTATTCACAACCTAAGACAGAGAGAAAAGCCTGGTCACAACCTAAGGCAGAGAGAAAAGCCTGGTCACAACCTAAGACAGAGAGAAAAGCCTGGTCACAACCTAAGACAGAGAGAAAAGCCTGGTCACGACCTAAGACAGAGAGAAAAGCCCGGCCACAACCTAAGACAGAGAGAAAAGCCTGAACACGACCTAAGACAGAGAGAAAAGCCTGGTCACAACCTAAGGCAGAGAGAAAAGCCTGGTCACAACCTAAGACAGAGAGAAAAGCCTGGTCACAACCTAAGGCAGAGAGAAAATCCTGGTCACAACCTAAGACAGAGAGAAAAGCCTGGTCACAACCTAAGACAGAGAGAAAAGCCTGGTCACAACCTAAGACAGAGAGAAAAGCCCGGCCACAACCTAAGACAGAGAGAAAAGCCTGGTCACAATAAGGCAGAGAGAAAAGCCTGGTCACGACCTAAGACAGAGAGAAAAGCCTGGTCACAACCTAAGACAGAGAGAAAAGCCTGGTCACAACCTAAGACAGAGAGAAAAGCCTGGTCACAACCTAAGACAGAGAGAAAAGCCTGGTCACAACCTAAGACAGAGAGTAAAGCCTGGTCACAACCTAAGACAGAGAGAAAAGCCTGGTCACAACCTAAGGCAGAGAGAAAAGCCTGGTCACAACCTAAGACAGAGAGAAAAGCCTGGTCACAACCTAAGACAGAGAGAAAAGCCTGGTCACGACCTAAGACAGAGAGAAAAGCCTGGTCACGACCTAAGAAAGAGAGAAAAGCCTGGTCACAACCTAAGACAGAGAGAAAAGCCTGGTCACGACCTAAGAAAGAGAGAAAAGCCTGGTCACAACCTAAGACAGAGAGAAAAGCCTGGTCACGACCTAAGACAGAGAGAAAAGCCTGGTCACAACCTAAGACAGAGAGAAAAGCCCGGCCACAACCTAAGACAGAGAGAAAAGCCTGGTCACAACAATTTGTAAAGCGTCTACGTCATTTCCTAGAGCGAAACTTCCGCCAAAATCCCGCTACTTCCGCCGATCCACTCCCATCTCCACACATCTCCCATCACTGTCACTGCGTGCGTGTATGCGTGCGTGCCGTCATGACATATTTCTATTTTTGTACGAAGAAGAAACACACACACACACACACGCACACACACACACACACACACACACACACTGTACTATATCAACCACTCACAGTGCCGCGGTGACATCATTTCCTGATAGCCTGCCTCTGTCATGGTGAGCAGTGACAACACACACACACACACACACACACACGTATCAATGTGTGTGTAAGAATGAATTAGTGTGTGTGTGTGCGCGTGCGTGTGTGTGTGTGTGTGTGTGTGCACATAAACAGAATGTTTCAGCGACATACATAAATAACACCGAGCATGTTTACTGAAACCTCTCTCTCTCTCTCTCTCTCTCTCTCTCTCTAGGTAAGGCTTTTCTCTTGGAGTGATGACATCATCGGCACAGTGTGGCTCAACCACATGGAGAGAGAGAAGAGCGCTGACTCAGTGCACGCACGCACACACACACACACACACACGCACACGGCCACACGCACACGGCCACACACACGCACACAGTAGTATACTACCAGTAAGACGCCCCGAGGGCGTGCACGCATCCGCCTGGGTGACAGCACGGCAGACTGCCGGGCGAGAGCTGACGCTTCGGCATGGGGGATCAGATCAGCATATGAAATTAATTCTATTTTGGCCATATATAGAGTGTGTCTTGAGTGAGTGTACAGGGTTTGATGAGGTCAGATCAACATATGGAATGTCAGAACAGGTCAGCTACATATATGGAGGTCTATAAGGTTCAGTCAGGACAACTCATGAATGGATGGAA
The DNA here is from genome assembly GCF_951216825.1 of Electrona antarctica. Classification (NCBI taxonomy): domain Eukaryota; kingdom Metazoa; phylum Chordata; class Actinopteri; order Myctophiformes; family Myctophidae; genus Electrona; species Electrona antarctica. The sequence continues at coordinate 3,000,959 of NC_136794.1, forward strand.
AATGTATGTATTGAATATAAAAATGAGATGTATATTTATTATGGTTTGGCGATGAGTGAGACAGGTGGTAGCTGGGGTGGAGGAGGGTGAGACAGGTGGTATCTGGGGTGGAGGAGGGTGAGACAGGTGGTAGCTGGGGTGGAGGAGGATGAGACAGGTGGTAGCTGGGGTGGAGGATGATGAGACAGGTGGTAGCTGGGGTGGAGGAGGGTGAGACAGGTGGTAGCTGGGGTGGAGGAGGGTGAGACAGGTGGTAGCTGGGGTGGAGGAGGATGAGACAGGTGGTAGCTGGGGTGGAGGAGGATGAGACAGGTGGTAGCTGGGGTGGAGGAGGGTGAGACAGGTGGTAGCTGAGGGTGGAGGAGGATGAGACAGGTGGTAGCTGGGGTGGAGGAGGGTGAGACAGGTGGTAGCTGGGGTGGAGGAGGATGAGACAGGTGGTAGCTGGGGTGGAGGAGGGTGAGACAGGTGGTAGCTGAGGGTGGAGGAGGATGAGACAGGTGGTAGCTGGGGTGGAGGAGGGTGAGACAGGTGGTAGCTGGGGTGGAGGAGGATGAGACAGGTGGTAGCTGGGGTGGAGGAGGATGAGACAGGTGGTAGCTGGGGTGGAGGAGGGTGAGACAGGTGGTAGCTGGGGTGGAGGAGGGTGAGACAGGTGGTAGCTGGGGTGGAGGAGGGTGACAGGTGGTAGCTGAGGGTGGAGGAGGATGAGACAGGTGGTAGCTGGGGTGGAGGAGGAGGGTGAGACAGGTGGTAGCTGGGGTGGAGGAGGGTGAGACAGGTGGTAGCTGGGGTGGAGGAGGGTGATATTCAGGTGGTAGCTGGGGTGGAGGAGGGTGAGACAGGTGGTAGCTGGGGTGGAGGAGGGTGATATACAGGTGGTAGCTGGGGTGGAGGATGGAGATATACAGGTGGTAGCTGGGGTGGAGGAGGGTGAGACAGGTGGTAGCTGGGGTGGAGGAGGAGGGTGAGACAGGTGGTAGCTGGGGTGGAGGAGGGTGAGCAGCAAAAGTTTAAGCAGACAGCAGCGCAGCAGTATCAGTGTGCAGCAGCAAGCAAGCAGGATGAGCAGTGCAAACTTCCAGTTGAAATAGCCGGTATGAAGATGGAGTGAGTGTGTGATTAGATGAAGTGAATCATGTGAATGAGAATGTGACGCTGAGCCAATGAACGGCCGGCAGCAACTGCACTGAGACCCCCTTTCCACCGGTTGGTTCCCAATGGGAACCGGTTCAGTTCTTTTTGGTTTTTAGTCCATGAGCCAGAGCTCCAAAATTGGTGGGAAGAACTAGACCTATATTAAATTGTTCATAGGATCAATACAAGTAAATTAATACATGATAATCCTTCCACAGTAGTAGCTTTTTCATATTTTTTATTATTTTGCATATTTTCCTGCATATTTAAAAATGTAAAATGTGTAATACAATAAATCATTGTCTTCGTGTAAGTACTCAATTGGGGAAGTTTCATGGTGATAACAATCTAATATAGGTATGGTTTTGCACACTCAACTCATAATTAACGTTCCAATTTTGGAGCTCTGGCTCATGGACTAAGAACCAAAAAGAACTGAACCGGTTCCCATTGGGAACCAACCGGTGGAAAAAGGGCCTGAGTTTCCTGACTGAACTTGCTGTCTGTTTTTACAATTTAGGCATTTAGCAGACGCTCTTAATCCAGAACGATTTACATCAAGCAAGAACAAAAAGCATGGCAATACATCACATACATAAAAAGCAGTTATCATGAAACATGCGTAAGCTAAGAACGTAACAGTGGAATATCTATATACTGAAACTATACATATAAACTATACATATACTATACTATATATATCTATAAAGTGCTATGACTACATGAAATGCAATAAAGTGCTTATCTAAGGGGCTAGGCCAGGGTAAGTGCTACGGGCCATGATGGAGTCTGAAAAGGTGGGTTCTCAGACTACGGCGGAAGATTGGGACTCGGGAGTGAGGCTGCAGTTCTGATTGCAATGGGAAGTGCATTCCATAATTTTGGAGCCAGAAGGGAGAAGAGTTTGGGACAGGTCGCATGTCTGACAGGCATGCCTGTGACAGGCACGATGCTCATGTTTGTGGGAAGTGAGGACGCTGGCGTCGACTGTTCGCCGCTTCACCTCCCAATGTATGAACCATTGTAAAGCGCTTTGAGCACTTGGAAAAGCGCTATAAAATGCAATTCATTATTATTATTATTATATTGTATATTGTTATATTATACTGTTACAATGCATCGTTACAGACTGTTTTTTTTTTTTTTTTATATCTGACATGACTGTATTTGTATCCAGTTTTCATTTCCTCAAATATTACGACGACCACTGCATTGGCACCTGTTCTTGTATAAAGCCATGCTTGGAGATTGTCCTGAATACATCATCATTTCTGAAGTGGGACTCTCAAGTCATTTTCCCAAATTCAAGGTACCAAAAGTTAACTCTGAACTTTGGTAGATCTGCTTTTAACTTATGTGGCCCTAATACATGGAATGACCAGCAAACTATATTAAAATGTACCACATTGGTACCCCCGAGTTGTTTTAAAACCTTGGTGAGCATACAGATCCACACAATATGAAACTGTTATAAAACTAGATCGTTTTGAAATTTGTCTTAGCTAACCTCTGTAATTCACATGCATACCTTTTGTTTTCCTTTTCCTGATCTTCTGATGTATTGTGATGTTTTTTAACTTTTTTTATATGATATTGTATTACTCGACAACACTGAAAATTAGTTTAATTACTCAGTGTAATTTCGAGAATAAATAAAACTTGAATGAATGACCATAAATGTTGTTGGTCCACAACCTTCTTTCGCAGACGAAACTAAATGAAACCTACCCGAAAAAAGAAAATGAAAACTGAATAAAAACTAAGCTATGATCACTAAAACTATATGACTGCCGGTATCACTCGTGCGTTAAGCTTGGAGATCAGCCTCTCTCCCTCTCTCTCTCTCCCAACCCCCCCCCCCCCCCCCCCCCCCCCCCCCCCTACAGTCAGCCATCATCGTCTGTGCACTCAATTATGGTTTGACACACTCAGGGATTTCCCTGTCGCGTGTGTGTGTGTGTGTGTGTGTGTGTGTGTGTGTGTGTGTGTGTGTGTGTGTGTGTGTGTGTGTGTGTGTGTGTGTGTGTGTGTGTGTGTGTGTGTGTGTGTGTGTGTGTGTGTGTGTGTGTGTGTGTGTGTGTGTGTGTGTGTGTGTGTGTGTGTACAGTGACACTGCAGGAATGAGGGAAATCTAACACTTCCCCTGAGACAGAATGAACTATAATCACTGGTGACATCTGCAGAGGGAGACAGAGAGAGAGAGAGAGAGAGAGAGAGAGAGAGAGAGAGAGAGAGAGAGAGAGAGAGAGAGAGAGAGAGAGAGAGAGAGAGAGACAGAGAGAGAGAGAGAGAGAGAGACAGAGAGAGAGAGAGATAGAGAGAGACAGAGAGAGAGAGAGACAGAGAGAGAGAGAGAGACAGAGAGAGAGACAGAGACAGAGACAGAGACAGACAGAGACAGAGACAGAGACAGAGACAGAGACAGAGACAGAGAGAGAGACAGAGACAGAGACAGAGACAGGGACAGAGACAGAGAGAGACAGAGAGAGATTAAATAACCAAATTATAAGACAGCAAAAGGGAAAGCTATCTGACACATTGGAAAGAAAGCAACCCAAAAGCAGAGAATAAACTAGAATGCTATCTGGCCCTAAACAGAGAATACACTGTGGCAGAACACCTGAGCACCGTGAGCGACCCAAAACAAAGACAAATCTTAACAGACTCACTGAGCACAGTCTTTGCGATTGAGAAAGGCCGTCATAGGCAGATGACCCATGTCTCCCTCCCTAGAGGGGGCACCCACTGCACACAAAATGAACTGGAAACCGAGTTACATTTAATAACCATCTGTCCACTGCACCAAGACATCAGAGACACATACTGTCCACGGATTACGATCACCCACAGAGATTATGAAAACATGACTAACTAGAAATGCACTCTGTCGAGCTATGAAAATAATACCCGGGGCGATCACCCAGCCAATGACCAAACGTACCATAGTTACGTCATCAGTTAGCGATGCCACCGGCATACTGTACGCAGCCATTTACATTACTGGCACGCTCTGCTCACGCACATAATGACAGAAAGAACCTCCCATATCTGCTGGGTGAAGTACAGCAATGTGCAAACACAGCAGCAAGTTTCATGAGCTGCTGTGATAGAAGGATATCAAATGGAACACACGCACGTGCACGTCGCACGCACGCACGGCAAGCACTTACACACACACACACGCGCGCGCTCACACACACCTTCTCCTCCACACAGACACACTGCCTAGAACAACCCAAACAGAGCAGTATTTGGCCAAATGTTTGGCTTTGGTCTTTGTCATGCCAGCTATTGTTAGGCCACTCGTGGTCAGTTTATGTCAGTTTATTTGGAAGCCATGGCCGCGTGGCCATGGCTTCCAAATATTCCAGTATGGCGAATCTACATCAAAGACACAGCCCACCTCCAGAATCAGGACATCCTTGTGACTGATGGTTTGATTCGATTTGATTTTTATTAAGGATCCCCATTAGCTGGTGCTAAGTCTTCCTGGGGTCCACATAAGAATAAACATTTAAGTCTTCCTGGGGTCCACATAAGAATAAACATTACAGTAGACATACAATTACAAATACACATTTGTTAAAAAGTCAGTATTCAACTTACATTAGTTCGGATAAAATAAAAATAAAAATTGCTAAGATTACAAGTGAGAGCGTGAAAACAAAAAAAAACAAAAAACACAACACTTCACTGTATCAAATGGAATTGTGTTGGTGTCAACAAAAACAACAGTGGCGTTTTGAAGCACCCGCAAGAACGGTCTACTTCCGCATTCATGTTGTGCAAACGGGCGCTCAATGTTAAACCCCAGCTGCACGGCGTTTCCTCGTCATAACTCCACGGGTCCGCCTGCAGTCCCCGCTCTTACCACTAGGGCCGAGCAGCCTCAACGTTGGAGAGTCTCACTTTGGGGGCTTGAGCTAAACCAGTCCGGTAACACCCATGAATGTTTATACATTGCTGCACTAGGATGGCATATAATTCCGAGCTGCATCAGACTCTAGGACCTAGAGTTGACCTAGAGTCTAGGTCAACAATACGGTCGTGGCGAGCAATATTTTAAAAAAAATCGTACGCACTACATCCATTTGATTTGTTATGTGTGCGATGGATTCTAGGTGTTGTTCACAATCATGGTAGTTTAGACAGAGTGGAGTGTGGATGTCGGGATACCAGATTGACAGATTGTACCCTATTGGCCAGAATATAAGACTACGTCTTTTCTTTCCTCCAATGGAAATATCCTAAAAAAAATAACGTATGGTATTATAATCGGGGACTAGACAATTTGACATTCGATGTTCTTTTTCCACAAATTAAGTCATGGAAAATGGAGGTTGTCTTATGATCAGAGTCGTCTGCCAGTACATTCGGGGCAATAGGGTACTTGGCTGGTGATACTTGCAGTCTAGCTTTGAATTTTAAGACATCCTCCCCAATAGCACCTTTTTTGTACATGGAACGTGAAACGGAGCGATCAGCTGAATCAACACAGGCCAACTTTCCCCGGCAGTCAAAGTCCACGCCAATGTCGTTTGGCTTCAGTCTGTTTGGTACTATTAAAACAGAACCCTTCTAGCCTGTTTTTGCCTGTAGTCTAGTTTCCCAGTGATGCAAACAGCCTGCATCCTGCACCTAAACAGAGAATACACTGTGGCAGAATACCTGAATCTGAGAATCACCGTGACCGACCCAAAACAAAGACAAATCTTAACAGACTCAGTGAGCACAGTCTTTGCGATTGAGAAAGGCCGTCATAGGCAGATGACCCATGTCTCCCTCCCTAGAGAAGACAGACTATGCACCCACTGCACACAAAATGAACTGGAAACCGAGTTAAAGATAGTCTACTAGATAGACTCCCTAAATTGAGAAAGGACACAATCATGTTTCCCTCCGGGCCGGGGGTCCTCAGTACTGCACTCTGACGTTGTTGAAGTAGGACTCGTACAATGTCCCCATGGGACCCATCTAAAAAGACCACCCCTGGGACCCATCTAAAACAGGGGTTCTCAACGCGTTTGGCCCGGGGACCCCCGGAAATGCTTTGGCAATGTATCGGGACCCCCGCCCCGCCCCGCCCCCTCCCGACCCCCAATATAAATTGACTGCTACAATAACCTTATTAATAGAGACAATACACCATAAATAAATGCTGAAACCAGAGATAATCATTAGGGAAGGTGTATGCATGTACTATGTGTACTGTGAGTGAACTCTTAATTTCCATTTTCCAGCCATTCAGTTCTTTTTTTTTGTTTTTTTTAATAATTTGGGGACCCCCAAAATAATTTGGCGACCCCCCCCCCCGAGGGGTCGCGACCCATGGGTTGAGAACCCCTGATCTAAAAGACCACCCATGGGTCCCATCTAAAAGACCATGTGCGTGCGTGCGTGCGTGCGTGCGTGCGTGCGTGCGTGCGTGCGTGCGTGCGTGCGTGCGTGCGTGCGTGGGTGCGTGCGTGCGTGCGTGTCAGGGGAAGAGAGAGTGGCGTCCCAAAGCCCAAATCAATCTGTGATTGGTTAAATCTGGTCACAGGGGTTATCCATAGCTTAGGGGGGTGGAAAAAAATCAATGGTGATTGGATGAGAGGTGGACTGAGCTGGTCAATGATTGGATGAGAGGTGGACTGAGCTGGTCATTCGATTGGTCAACCCTGAGAGGATGAAAGAGAGACTTGGCACTGAGCGCTGGCTCTTCAATTAAAGGGCCACTTCACCCCTTGTGCAACCAGATCTTATTTTAACGATGTTTGGGAGACAAGAAACACTTTCCTGGGGTTTTTATGTGGGTGTTTTTAGATATTTTAGTGTATTTCAAAGTGTCTGTGATGTCATGGACACTGGACTCACTTCCTTCCTGGACTGTTCCTTCCACTTCCATTCTGGACAGGAACCCCTTTTGGTGTTTTAAGCATTATGTAATACTTTAGCTATTGGAAAATAGCAGATCTACAAGCTCATAGCGTGGCACCAAGCATACTGTAGATGCCCCCTGATAGCGAAATATCCCTTTAAAAGGCCTAGTGAAATGAAAAAAATACAGGAATTGCATTTTGTAGCTGTGTGTTTTTTAACTTGGACTATCGATATAAAAATACACAAAAATGGAAATGTTCCCATTGTTTTGGCATGCATTGTTATTTATGCCCATATGATGACCACGGATATGGTCTGAAAGTGTGCAAAACGTATTTTTCATTTCACTAGGTAAATTTAACCCATTCTGGACGGGAACCCATTTTGGTGTTTTAACTAAGCATTATGTTATACTTTAGCTATTTAAAAATAGCAGATCTACAAGCTCATAGCGCGCCACTCGGTGGCGCGCTATGAGCTTGTAGATCTGCTATTGTAGATCTGAGCTTGTAGATCTGCTATTTTTTAAAAATCCGCCACAAATCTTTGAATATATATATATTCTTTCAGAAGACTTTTTTTTTATTTCGACGTCAGGCCTAATGATGAAAAGGAATGGTTTTGGTCTTACACGCTTTCTACAGGACGACAACAATATATACCAGAACACTCACTGGCTCCATTCTGCCCTGTCAATCTGACTAAAAGCCTAGTACACGCACACACACACGCACACACACACACACACAGTCCCACACACACACACACACACACACACACACACGCGCGCGCACACACACACAGTCACACGCACACACACACACACACAGTCACACGCACGCACACAGTCTCACACACACGGCTACAAAATGTCTTTGTAATCAATTTGATTAATGACAGCTTGTTAAAGTGGATGTGAATGGACAAATAGGCTACATATATTCTTTTGTGCACTGTGCACTGTGCACTGTACACACACACACACACACACGCACACACACGCACACACGTGCGCACACATGCGCACACATGCGCACGTATACACACACAGCATATGGTTGCAGCTGTCCAGAAGAAAAGCTTTCAGGAGGAAGGAAACCCTTCTACTGTCTGTCTGTCTCTCTCTCTCTCTCTCTCTCTCTCTCTCTCTCTGGTGGGTAATAAGAGCTAATCCAGTAAATCTGGCTTCTCTGTCGCGCACGCACGCACATACACACACACACACACACACACACACACACACACACACACACACACACACACACACACACACACACACACACACACACACACACACACACACACACACACACACACACACACACACACACACACACACACACACACACACACACACACACACACACACACACACACACACACACACACACACACAGCCAATGTGAGTTTCCTTGAAAGAGCAGGAAATAAAACAGAGAGAGATCCAGAGACCGATTAATGGAAGACAATAAGCCACACCCACCAATAGACCACAAGCCACACCCACCAAGAGACAAGTAGTTATTGTTGTCTCCACCAGGCCGAAGTCATGGTGGAGAGAGTATGTTTTGCACTCCGTCCGTGTGTTGTGTGTGTGTGTGTGTGTGTCCGTTCGTCCACATTTTCCAGAACGGCCTGTTATAGCGCCATCAGGAGGCCGACTTTTGACACAATTTTTCTTTTTTTATATTACTCCTCCAGATTTTGCCCAAAAATCCCGCAAATCGTTACACACTATCTCTATAGTCATGTGTTCAAGACGGATCTGTCCGATATTTCATATTCCATCCTAATTGGATAACATTGGCTTTCAAAGTTTGCAGGATTGGCCCATTTTTAACAAAAAGCCTCAAATATATAGCCAAAATATAGACTAATATTACTGTACAGTAAGGCTACATATAAACATGTACCTTCATCAGAGTGGAGAATAGAAGTATAAATCAAGAAAAGCAACTATTCTCTTCCTGTCTTTCTCACACACACACACGCGCACGCACGCACACACGCACGCACGCACGCACGCACGCACGCACGCACGCACGCACGCACGCACACACACACACACACACAGTGATTAAGTTTAAACCGAGTAATACACTGTCTGGATGTTATCTTGAATGGGAATAAAAACGGAGGATTTCTGTAATCAGTAGCAGCTGTGATGGACGGACGCGCAGATATGGGGAATCAAACGGGTGAGCTTCATTTTTATTGGCTTTTATCGATGTGGGCCTCGACACGTCATCACACAGTACGTTTTCGTTTTCAGGAAGTAATTAAAATCCGTGGACATTTGATATAAAAATACACAAAAATGAAAATGTACCCATTTTTTTGGCATCCATTGTTAGGTATGCTCATATGATGACCACGGATGTGGTCTAAAAGTGTCACTACACCTTTAAAAAGGGACATTTCACAGCTGGAAGAAACTGCACTCAATCAATGTTAAAACATGATCATCAGGTATTATTATTATATAAGGAGGAAGAACTTTTTCAATAAAGTGAACAGTATTTGTTAAAATGATGGATTTTTATGTGGACACACGCACCAGTTCATTAAGCACCCAGAAAACTCTCCACTCTTCTATCGCTCTGATCAAACTCAATTTACAACATGAATATGCCGTTCCTTCTGACTGCATTGAGTTTCAGCAAAAGTCGCGTTGCCAGATTCAAAGAAACAAGCGGCCAGGTCCACGAAAACAAGTCACAGAAATATCCTTGAATATTTATGAAAACGTTTCAACAACACCAATCCTTTTAACAACATATTAACCTGAGGGTCCTTCACATGAACCATTGGTCAAGTCAACCACATCTCCCCTGCAAGTTACTTATATGAAAACAAGCCCAAGTCGCTTGTAATATCCAGACATGGCAACATGACTTCCAGCGCAATACAACAGATACTTCTAATTCCTGCCTTTACAGCCTTGTATAAGTATTACATATTGACTCAACAGCCAACAAGAATGCACACTACACACTCTGAAAGAAACAAGCTGAACCTGGATTTCTTGAGAACAGCAGAGCAGCTAGACAGCAGAGTAGGTATATGGCTGGTTTGTGGTTTCAAGATACCCATGTACCTGTCTAAATACTTCCTTAATGTCAACGAAGTCCACACCTAGCCTGGCTAATAAGCCAGACCGAAGTCCACACCCACAACACCAGAGGGAGTTCAACTAACCATGTGCAACCCAGATTCGGCACAAACAACAAGGGACTAAATAAATTTCGCTCCTATGCCACCAAAATGTGGAACGCCCTAGCAACAGTCATTAAGACATGTGAATCCCTTGACTCCTTCAAAACCACTCTCAAAGGGCACCTACGGACGGCTGCAATTCGAAACTGGCCCCCACCCACCCCTTGTCCCCCTCACTGTATCTGTATCACTGTTTATTTTCCCTTTTTACCTCCTCTATAATGATTTCCTGTTTTGACTATATAGTTGTGTGTATTCGTACGTCTCTAAATGTTTTGATAATGGTGGGCCCTCTTGTGAACAAGTGTAATGCTTTATGGTGTCGTCCACTCACAGTTAACAGTTTTTTTTTGTATTGAGTTGTACTTGAAATGTACTGTAATTCTGCAAACTGTTAATAAATCAATCAATCAAATCAATCCTTGATTAATCCCGAGGACCAATTGTAACAAGCCGTTGGCTGTATTTAACTGCCGCCATGTTCAGTTCACACGTGTCTATGTGTACACACTTGTGTGTACACATACTACAAGGTTGTAGTATTTAGGAAAAAACATCATGACAGGTTTTTGCTCTTCATGTGACCACCGCGCTCTGACTGTAGGTGTGCTACCCGTTCAAAACATATAAAACTAGAAAAAGTGCCCTTCTGGGCACAGGTCTCCACCAGGAGGATAGGAGTGTGAGTGTGATGTTTGGCAAAATGTTTAGGAGCAATATAAACGTGTGTGTGTGTGTGCGTGTGCGCGTGCGTACATGCGTGCGTGTGTGTGAGACGTGGCTTGGCCTGTTGTAGTGCCACCATGAGGCTGATTTGAAAACTGTCAAGTGGCATTTCTTCCAAAGCCTAGTGGGAATATGCATGCACAGTTTCACCACAATCGGACGCTGTGTTGAGTAGTTGTGGCGATTTGTACAAAACGGGTACAAAGCGGGCTACTCCTGAAAAGTTTAGAAGCCAATCCTAGCCAATGAGGGTGGATTATGAGAAATCAAACAAACCCGTCTTGATCACATGACTATGGAGAGCATGTGTACCGATTTGCGTGAAATTTGGATAAAATCTGAAGGAGTAATATTAGAAAATGTGTTTTACATATGTCGGCCTCCTGGTGGCGCTATAAAGAGCAGATGTGAATAATTCCAGGCAAAGATTTTTCCTTGGCCTCTAGGGAGTTGGCATACACAGTTATAAACAGATCCGTGCAGTTAGAGGTAAAAACACCTTTATGCCAGTTATAGCGCCACCATGAGGCCGAGTTGAAAATGTTCATGTGGCATTTCTTCCTTGGCCTAGTGGGAATGTGTGTGCACAATTACACGGAAAGCACATGATGTGTTCATGATTTGCAGCATTTTGTTTGAAACTGAGCACTCCTGCTTGCCCCTTTAAATAATAATCACTATTATGGGTCCATAAAACATTTATTCATCTCTTTTGAATGCATTAATTGCATACACTACTCGGTGATATATGTTGCATTTTTAGCCATTTTCTGCCGAATATTTTCTGCTGCCGAATATTCGGTGCATCACTATTTGCCACTATTGTTTTTGTTGATTTCAGTTCTGCTTTCAAGATATGATCAAGAAACTGCACCTCCTCAACATCCCTCCACTCCTCATACACTGGACTCACAACTTCCTGACTAACAGACCACAAGCAGTTAAAGTAGGTACATCATTCTCATCAACTGTTATCACCAACACAGGGGCCTCTCAGGGTTGTGTCCTCAGTACTTTACACAAAATGACTGTATTAGCCCTTCACCCAACAACATCACATACTTTAAATACTCTGATGACACTGCCATTCTCGGACTGCTCCATGACAATAACTCTATTACGGACTATCAGAACACCATTTCTCATTTTACACAGTGGTGCACTGAAACCCACTCCTCATTAATGGTAAAACAGGTTGACAGATTCACATATCTTGGACTCACACTGCGGACAATAGACTTAGGTTTGATCAACACATTACATCTATCCAGTCACGCTTTCAGCGAAGACTCCATGCAATCCGTAAGTTAAGATCACTATCTGTTGCTTCTCATCTTCTGCTATTATTGTACAAATAAAAGCATTATCCAACCCGTTATGTTGTACTCCATGTCTAACAGAAACATGTTTCTACACCATACTGTCCATGTCTAACAGAAACATGTTTCTACACCATACTGTCCATGTCTAACAGAAACATGTTTCTACACCATACTGTCCATGTCTAACATACACATGTTTCTACACCATACTGTCCATGTCTAACAGAAACATGTTTCTACACCATACTGTCCATGTCTAACAGAAACATGTTTCTACACCATACTGCCCATGTCTAACAGAAACATGTTTCTACACCATACTGTCCATGACTAACAGAAACATGTTTCTACACCATACTGTCCATGTCTAACAGAAACATGTTTCTACACCATACTGTCCATGTCTAACACAAACATGTGTCTACACCATACTGTCCATGTCTAACAGAAACATGTGTCTACACCATACTGTCCATGTCTAACAGAAACATGTTTCTACACCATACTGTCCATGTCTAACAGAAACATGTTTCTACACCATACTGTCCATGTCTAACACAAACATGTTTCTACACCATACTGTCCATGTCTAACAGAAACATGTTTCTACACCATACTGCCCATGACTAACAGAAACATGTTTCTACACCATACTGTCCATGTCTAACAGAAACATGTTTCTACACCATACTGTCCATGCCTAACAGAAACATGTGTCTACAACATACTGTCCATGTCTAACAGAAACATGTTTCTACAACATACTGTTCATGCCTAACAGAAACATGTTTCTACACCATACTGTCCATGTCTAACATAAACATGTTTCTACACCATACTGTCCATGACTAACAGAAACATTTTTCTACACCATACTGTCCATGTCTAAACGAAACATGTTTCTACACCATACTGTCCATGTCTAACAGAAACATGTTTCTACACCATACTGCCCATGACTAACAGAAACATGTTTCTACACCATACTGTCCATGTCTAACAGAAACATGTTTCTACACCATACTGTCCATGCCCAACAGAAACATGTGTCTACACCATACTGTCCATGTCTAACAGAAACATGTTTCTACACCATACTGTCCATGTCTAACAGAAACATGTTTCTACACCATATTGTCCATGCCTAACAGAAACATGTTTCTACAACATACTGTCCATGTCTAACAGAAACATGTTTCTACAACATACTGTTCATGCCTAACAGAAACATGTTTCTACACCATACTGTCCATGTCTAACATAAACATGTTTCTACACCATACTGTCCATGACTAACAGAAACATTTTTCTACACCATACTGTCCATGTCTAAACGAAACATGTTTCTACACCATACTGTCCATGTCTAAACGAAACATGTTTCTACAACATACTGTCCATGCCTAACAGAAACATGTTTCTACACCATACTGTCCATGTCTAACAGAAACATGTTTCTACACCATACTGTCCATGTCTAACAGAAACATGTTTCTACTGTCCATGTCTAACAGAAACATGTTTCTACACCATACTGTCCATGTCTAACAGAAACATGTTTCTACACCATACTGTCCATGTCTAACAGAAACATGTTTCTACACCATACTGTCCATGACTAACAGAAACATGTTTCTACACCATACTGTCCATGCCTAACAGAAACATGTTTCTACACCATACTGTCCATGCCTAACAGAAACATGTTTCTACACCATACTGTCCATGACTAACAGAAACATGTTTCTACACCATACTGTCCATGTCTAACAGAAACATGTTTCTACACCATACTGTCCATGTCTAACAGAAACATGTTTCTACACCATACTGTCCATGTCTAACAGAAACATGTTTCTACACCATACTGTCCATGTCTAACAGAAACATGTTTCTACACCATACTGTCCATGTCTAACAGAAACATGTTTCTACACCATACTGTCCATGTCTAACAGAAACATGTTTCTACACCATACTGTCCATGCCTAACAGAAACATGTTTCTACACCATACTGTCCATGTCTAACAGAAACATGTTTCTACACCATACTGTCCATGTCTAACAGAAACATGTTTCTACACCATACTGTCCATGCCTAACAGAAACATGTTTCTACACCATACTGTCCATGCCTAACAGAAACATGTTTCTACACCATACTGTCCATGACTAACAGAAACATGTTTCTACACCATATTGTCCATGTCTAACAGAAACATGTTTCTACTGTCCATGTCTAACAGAAACATGTTTCTACACCATACTGTCCATGTCTAACAGAAACAAACTTTTCAGTATTACCCGCATTGCTTCCAAGATTATCGGACTTCCCACAACAACACTTTCTGACATGAACAATAAGTCCATCACACGGCTAGCAGTGCACTTTGGATATCAAATGACACTGATCATCCCCTGCATCGCTTCTTTAACCTCATGCCATCAGGACAAAGATACAGAACCTTGCCATGGAAAAAGGTCCGTTACAGTAGGAGTTTTGTCCCCTCAGCCATCGCAGCATTAACCCATTTTGAACGGGAACCCCTTTTGGTGTTTTAAGCATTGTGTTATACTTTAGCTATTGAAAAATAGCAGACCAACTTGTAGGTCTGCTATTTTCGAAAAATCGTGAAAATGTGGTCGATATCTTTGAATATATATTATTTCAGAGTGAACGTTTTTAACTCAAATCTTTGCTTCTGAGGGGTTCCTGAAACAACATATTTTCACATGACGGTCGCCGGCCAAATACAGATAATTCCAGGGGTCCTTTACATGGAAAGGTTGAGAACCACTGACATAGAAACATGGGTTTTTCAGAAAACTGTTAGAATTCAGAAGACTTTTTTTAAACAAATCGTCCTCAGATCTAAACGGCCCCATTTTGGGCGGGAACCCCTTTTGGTGTTAGCATTACGTTATGCTTTAGCTATTGAAAAATAGCAGATCTACAAGCTCGTAGCGCGCCACTCAAAACCGAAGAACGACTGACATAGAAACATAGCTTTTTCAGAAAACTGTCAGGATGTAGAAGACATTTTTAGAATCTGATCTCAGGTCAAACCGGTTTAACCAAGTCCCTGCCGATAGGATGGTTCTGTATACATGCAAGTGAGGACATGAGGTCATGTGTTTGTATTGTCTTGGTGTTGTGTTTTGTTTCTGTTCTGTACATGCAGTGATGGACGTCATGTTGTTTGTGTTGTCTTGGTGTGATGCATTTCTGCACTAATGTGTTGTCTTGTTGTTGTTGGTGTTGAACAGACCTGTGAAGATGAATATCCTTCGGGACAAAAAAAAAAGATTATTATTCCTTAAATATCATTAAAATAAGCTCTGGTTGCAAAAAGGGGTTAAAGTGGCCCTTTAATGTCATCAGGCGGAGGCTCTCTCTCTCTATAGCCGATCTACAAAATCACAACTCCTCAAGATGGAGAGAGAGAGAGAGAGAGAGAGAGAGAGACTGCTGGAGTCAGGGTGTGTCTCTAGTAATGCTGCATGCAGTGTGTGTGTGTGTGCTGTGTGTGTGGTAGTAGTAGTGAATCTAGGCTACTAGGCTAGCCGTCAACTTTCCTCCCTTAAGTATCAACAAAAGGCCATGTTCACGCACGCACGCATGCGAGCGCACACACACACACACACACACACGATAGAGGACTATAGATATCATGATTCTGGGGGACAGGACAAAGGCAAAAGTGTCTCACAAGAGACAAAATAATTATGGAGATTCCTTCATTCATTTATCTGTTGCGCACGCGCACGCACGCACACGCGCGAGCACTCACACACACACACACACACACACACACACACACACACACACACACACACACACACACAAGCCTTCCAGAACCATTCATAACATTAGCAGCCCCGGCGGCGTCGCTAGCCGACGGGCTGCTAACGGTTCGGCTGTAGTCTGTGTGTAGAAGAACTATATAATAACGACCGTTATAGTTGTGTCGTAGGTCGGCTAGCGACGCCAGAGAGGGGATATCATGTAATGTCTAGCACAACAACAACAACAATTAGCAACCGTCCGTATTGGTTTGTTGTGAAAACGAGCAGACAAAAGGCCATGCATGCATGCAGAGCGTGTGTGTGTGTGTGTGTGTGTGTGTGTGTGTGTGTGTGCGCGCGCGCGTGTACCTGCTCTGTGGTAGAACGCCGCGGGGTCTGCCTGCTCGGCAAGCGGCGCCTCCTCGACCGAGGAGGCGTTCATGTTGCTCCTCTCCTATCCTCCTTTCTCCTCCTTTCTTTCTCCTCTTTTTCTTCACCTCTTCCTCCTCCTCCTCTTCCTCCTTCCTCCACGGTTAATCCACCACGAGATGATGATGATGATGATGATTATTATTCACTATTATTAAATATGATGATGATGATAGATCCAAGAAGGGAAGGAATTCATCACAGGAGACGTCCATGTTCTCGCTCTCTCTCTCTCGTCTTCTGTGTGTGTGTGTGTGTGTGTGTGCGCGCCGCCGTGCGTGCGTGTGTCTACCTTAGTTTCCTACATTATTATTGTTTCGTTATATTATTGTTTTTTTTCTCTCTCGTTTTTTTTCTCCTTGAAAGAACCGTTGGCTTCTTTTCTGCCCATTGTTCCTCTCTCGCTGTGTTCTGTCTCTACCTCGCTCTACCCCTCTCTCTCTCTCCGTGTTCTGTCTCTACCTCGCTTTACCCCTCTCTCTCTCTCTCCGTGTTCTGTCTCTACCTCGCTTTACCCCTCTCTCTCTCTGAGTGTTCTGTCTCTACCTCTCTCTAACCCCTCTCTCTCCCTGTGGTCTGTCTCTATCTCTCTCTACCCCCTCTCTCTCCCTGTGGTCTGTCTCTACCCCTCTCTACCCCCCTCTCTCTCCCTGTGTTCTGTCTCTATCTCTCTCTACTCTCTCTCTGTGTTCTGTCTCTACCTCTCTCTACCCCTCCCTCTCTCCCTGTGTTCCGCCTCTATCTCTCTCTACCCCTCTCTCTCCCTGTGTTCTGTCTCTACCTCTCTCTAACCCCTCTCTCTCCCTGTGGTCTGTCTCTATCTCTCTCTACCCCTCCCTCTCTCCCTGTGTTCCGCCTCTATCTCTCTCTACCCCTCTCTCTCTCTGTGTTCTGTCTCTACCTCTCTCTACCCCCCTCTCTCTGTTCTGTCTCTACCTCTCTCTACCCCCCCTCTCTCTCTCTCTGTTCCGTCTCTATCTCTCTCTACCCCTCTCTCTCTCTGTGTGTTCTGTCTACCTCTCTCCCTGTGTGCTGTCCCTATCTCTCTCTACCCTCTCTACCCTCTCTCTGTGTTCTGTCTCTACCTCTCTCTACCATTCAAGATCAAGATCAAAGTGGAACAATCAAGATGAAATAATATTATGTACAAATACATATTGAATATGAATATAAATGGGAATAAAATAAACGCGTAAACAGAGCTGTGTTACATTAACACTTGCGACCGTATAGGTCCCGGATTACTATGAAAACCTGCAAAACCTGTCAGTGCGCCGATCCGTTACGCCACCATATATGGCCGTCAGTCCCGCCTCACGCCTCGTGACACGTCACACCACCATATATGGCCATCTCCATCTTATGAAGATCTGGATCACGAGTCACGACACTGACCTCATCTAACCCTGGATAACCATACATGGAGAAGAGCTGGATCTGCTTGGAGCCGGCCACCAACTCGACATCTGACCTCAAACCTGTTTGACAAAATTGGATGGGAACCCGACAACCCGTCGCCGACGACTGTTTGCTTAACGATTCTGACAGCTACGGCGATTGCGTCATAGCCGCCGTACTTCCACATACCCGTCCTGAAAACAGTCGTTGCTTAAAGTCCCTATTAGTGCAGCTGAGCCCGGCAGCCGGCAAAAACTAGAGTTCTCAACAGGCCCGAAAATGAAGGCCTCATCAAACCCTGTACACTCAAGCCACCCTTAGATCTCCATATATGGAGCTGACCTGTTATGACATTCCATATGTTGATCTGACCTCACCAAACGCTGTAGTACACTCAAGACACGCTCCATATATGACCAGTACAGAATTCATTCCATATGTTGATCTGACCCCTCCCCCCATGCCAAAGTGCCAGCGCTCGCCCAGCTCTGCCAGTCTGCCGTCACCCAGGCGGATGCGTGCACGTGCCCTCGCGGCTTCTCGCCCTCAGGGCAGATATCTTACTGGCAATACCAAACAACTCGCCCCTTTACCAACTCGCCCCCGGGGCGTACAGCCGGCGGAACTGCGCGGCCTGGTATTCCTAAAGTAACCTAAGTAACTAGACCTAAGGTTAAACCTAACCTTTAGTAAGGCAACCTAAGGCTAAACCTAACCTTTTTCCTAACCTTAACCTCAGTAAAACTATGCCTGAACCTAACCCTATACCTAAACTTAACCTCAGTAAAACTATACACTGACACCACGGAGCGTAAACAGCGCCTCAAACTGTGACTCCGCCCACAACCGGGGGAAGTTGTGATTTGCGCTCGTTCAGTGCAATGCAATTTGCGGCATTTTCAAAACAATATTGAGCAGAGTAGCGATTATCAAACGTATTTGCAATGCCATACGTTGAAAGATCTGTTGCCCGTGGACAAGGCACGCTACCTCCGCAAGTTAGATAGCATCGGCATAGATGTTTGTCCGTATGTGATTAAGGATTGGACCAAGTTGCATTGGCAGCCATAGAAAAGTCTTACCCCAGGCTAAAACCGGATGTGACGTTTTTGGGCGTTCCTGTCTAGCGTGGTGTCAGTGTATGCCTAAACCTAACCCTATACCTAAACTTAACCCCAGTAAAACTATGCCTAACCCTAAACCTATTTCTAAATTATTCTCAGTAAAACAAAATAAAGAATATAAGAACCGTCGGACCGAGCGGTCGGCGTGAGGTCGACGGAGAGATGGAGGGGCGAGATGTTTTAGGGGCGACCGTACCCGATACCCTTACTGGTACTATCTTGTGAAACTATAAAATAAAAAGATTGTGCATTTTCAGAGATAGGAGACGTTCTAGCTTTATACTTTCAAAAGTTGACAGCAGTTGTTGTTTTTGCATTCACTTAGTGTAAAAACATTTGTTTTAGCAGCAATTTATTCAAATGTAATTGAATTAAAGTTTACTAGCCCTTACCCGTTGTGAGATATTGCCTCCCCCCCTGTGGCCGTGGGGGGTACTGCGCCCTGGGTGCGTTTTCGCATTTTTTATTCACTAATAAATTCATTATTGATTTATAATTTGTTAAATTGGAAAAAGGGCTTTGTTAAGACCTCCATATTATTATGGTCAATGCCTGTGTGAAAAGTGGGAGTGATTGGTGCAGGCAGTGAGGAGCTACGGCAGTCACAGTGACACACAGACATTGTCAGAATTATAGTATGATGATGATGATGATGATGATGATGATATGAACAGTATGTCTATATGTACCAAGGTAATTTGGTGTAAACAGTGTATATAGGCTATAAACAGTGTACATACAATGATTTGTGTTCCTTAAGGTGGTTGTATTCCATTTGACTTCCTTCTCCTGTCACAGCAGCTCACAGATCTTGCTGCTGTGTTTGCACATTGCTACTTCACCCAACAGATATGGGAGTTCTTTTTTCTTTTCTCCTTAGTAATGAAAATATTCATCAATGAGTTCAATATAAATCAAACGTGCCTACTACCTAGTACCTCTGGTCTAGAACAAAAAACAAATCAACCCAAGTAAAAAATAAACTTTTATTTTCCAGAGAGACGGCCAGGCCCTATGCCATTTATTGATGACATAATATATACGGGCATAAAAGGACAGACAGATACAGAGATCTCCAACATCTAATTTTAAAGTGAATTTAACACGAGAACAAGACACCACGTGAACTCTCACATGTTCTCCCCGTGTCCCCTAGGGTAGGTACCCTCACATGTTCTCCCTGTGTCCCCTAGTAAGTACCCTCACATGTTCTCCCCGTGTCCCCTAGTAAGTACCCTCACATGTTCTCCCCGTGTCCCCTAGGGTAGGTACCCTCATATGTTCTCGCCGTGTCCCCTAGGGTAGGTACCCTCATTATGTTCTCTGCATGTCCCCTAGGGTAGGTACCCTCACATGTTCTCCCCGTGTCCCCTAGGGTAGGTAACTTCACATGTTCTCCCCGTGTCCCCTAGGGTAGGTACCCTCACATGTTCTCCCCGTGTCCTCTAGGGTGCAGTGATCCTGGTCTCTATACTGCCTCCCCCTGGTCAGCCGCCGGGGCACCTGATGGAGGGGGAATTAGGAACTGGTTGGAATAACGTGTTCCTTCCAAATGCTATGCCCTACCGGGGAAACTCTCTCCGCCCTGTCAGGTGATAAGAAGCGGCCTGCTCACTCCTCATACATTGAAGGAAGCATGTGTTCAGTTCAGGGCTCTCCCCGGGTTGGCAGAGGGAGAGTAGCGACTAGGATCACAGCTTAGTCATTGGCACGGGGTTAAAAAAAATGTAGGCAACAAAAAAATACATTTCTATTTTTTTTAGTTGATTTTTCTGCCCGGCAACGACGATATAAATAAAAAATAATTAATTGATGTGAATTCACACAGGATGTGATGCCACGCAGGAAGTGATGTCACACAGGAAGTGAGGTCATGCAGGGATGTCAGCGTGGAAGTTGCTGTCGGGTCGCGGGTACGAGTCCACCTCCATGGACATGAGGAAGTCTGCAACGAGACCACACCCCTTTTTATTACATCACACCTCGCTGTGTTAACAGATAGATCAATTATTACCTGGCAGTTAAAGTGATTTATTAATTAATACCTGGCAGTTAAAGTGTTTTAACAGATCAATTAATACCTGGCAGTTAAAGTGTTTTAATAGATCTATTAATACCTGGAAGTTAATGTGATTATGTGATATTTGATATTTTAATGTGATATTTCAATTAAAAAAATATATAAGTTTTTAAGTTGCCTGATTCAGTATAGATATATGTGATATTCATTAATTTAGCTGCCTCGCCCCCTTCCTATACAAACCCATCGTAACTTCAAACTCCATTTTAACCATGTTAGATGCAAGGCTGAAAGCGAGGACAGATGCTCTTGCTGGCCACGGAGACATTTTATACATGCATCGCAAGAACGAAACCAAGATATTATTTTTTATATATCCTATTATAGGATAAATGTATACAGGGTATACAGGGTTTGATGAGGGCCCAGGTAGGGCCGGGCCTTAACTTTCAGGCCTGTTGAATGGACAGGTATCAATCAGTCAAAAGGGAGACATCGGAGAGGAAGGACGGGTGGGGACGGGTTTGAGGTCAGATATAGAGTTGCTGGCCGGCTCCATATATACAGATCTAGGTGATGATCCAGTCTTTTCCATGTATGGCTATATCCAGGGTTTGATGAGGTCATGTGTCTTCATCTTCATACAGTATATGCATATAGACAGCCATATACGGAGATGATCACGAGGCGTGATATGGACTGATATGGGCTATATGGAGGCGTGACATGACAGGCGTGACATTACTGATGGGGAAATGCAGGTTTTCATAGTAAACTGCCACCTTCAATAACCCATTTTGGGCACGAACCCCTTTTGGTGTTTTAAAGCATTCTGTTGTACTTTTTGAAAAATCGCTAATATGTGACCTCAAATCTTTGAATATATATTATTACAGAGTGAACATTTTAACTCAAATCTTTGCTTCTGGGGAGGTCCCTGGAACAACATATTTTCAGATGGGGGCGGAGGCCAATTACATATAGTTTTTGGGGTCCTTGACATGAAATATTGAGCATCACTGATACAGAAAATTTCGATGTCTAGCTGAGGTCTGGATAAGATGCAGGCCCCACGCCAGGACTACTAACAGAGCACCGAGGTCTGGATGAGATGCAGGCCCACGCCAGGCCTACTAACAGAGCACTGAGGTCTGGATGCGATGCAGGCCCACGCCAGGCCTACTAACAGAGCACTGAGGTCTGGATGAGATGCAGGCCCACGCCAGGCCTACTAACAGAGCACCGTACGTACCTTCAGTGTAATCTAGCTGAGGTCTGGATGCGATGCAGGCCCACGCCAGGCCTACTAACAGAGCCACCACATAATTCACCACAATCCACGGCTGCAGAATCTGACGCTCCGAACCCGGCGGCCTGGGGGGAAGAGAGACATAGAGAGACACAGGGAGAGAGAGAGAGAGAGAGAGAGAGAGAGAGAGAGATAGAGAGAGAGAGAGAGAGTCATATTGCAAATATTAAAGACAATATTAGCAATAGTACAAACATAACTCAACAATGAAACAGGCTAAGCAAAACAAAATAAAATAAACAGCAAACAACAACATACAAAAACCTCAAACTGTGATAAAAGTCAGACTAAAGAGACAAAATAGAGGGGGAGAGGAGAGGAGAGGAGAGGAGAGGAGAGGAGAGGAGAGGAGAGGTCTTACCAAAGCGTATCATTGGCTGTTGGATAAAGGTTGATACGATCGCTGGTCATTTGTTGACTGAGTGACAGTATGAGAGCGATGAAATACACTGAAAACGCACGCACGCACGCACGCACGCACGCACGCACGCACGCACGCACGCACGCACGCACGCACGCACGCACGCACACACACACACACACACACACACACACACACACACACACACACACACACACACACACACACACACACACACACGTATTATTTTAAACATACACACTGCAATAGTTTCAGACAGAAACACGTCAAAGTCGATTAACCGTATTGCCCCAGAGCAGCTATTAACATTGATCCGGTTGCTATGCAACGCCTCCGTCCCCACCAGCTATGGGGTCCATTTACCTCGGTTCAAAGCAGGATTTTCAAACCTCCATAACTCGGAAACTAAAGGCCTATTCATAGTTTGGATTTTAAGTGGTGAGGTGACCACCGGAGCTGAAATAACGTTGAGCGGTGGTGAGTAAAAATAGAGAGAAGGGCTGGGGCGGTGGTTTGCTCTTCACCGTGGATCAGTGACATCATGTTGTAGTTCGGTGGTCACCTCACCACCGAAAATCCAGACTATGAATAACGCTTATAGCTGGGGGAGAACTCGTAAGAAATCACCACAATTTGGCTCTAGTTGACTAGTTTTTGTTTTTTAATTTTGGTGTGGTGTTAGGTATGGGTATAAGGTTTTCAAAAAGCTGTGCAAACGCGTTGTGTGCGCCCCCTAGTGGGCTGTTTGCACAGACTCAAATATTAGATACGTATAGCTATGGTTGTAAACCAAAATAATTGATAAAAGAGAATAGGGGGCGCTCCCAATACGTTTGCACAGCTTTTTTAAATCATTATACCCATACCTAACACCACACCAAATGCCAAATCTTTACAAGTGCGCCCCCAGCTATTAAGAGCGCTGTCCTTGGTGATCGCCATCCATCCAAAGTTCGGATGTCATTTGTGACTTTGTCTCGCATCGCTCCCGACATGTAAACGTTTCTGGCGACAGGTAAACAGTGTGCGCAAATGCTAATGAACCCCTTTTGGTGTTTTAAACATTATGTTATAATTTAGCAGACCTACAAGCTCGTAGCGCGCCACTTGGTGGCGCGCTACGAGCTTGTAGGTCTGCTATTTTTTAAAAATCGTGAAAATCTGGCGCAAATCATTGAATATATATTCTTTCACAGCGAACGTTTTTAAGTCAAATCTTTGCTTCTGCTGGTCCCTGGAACTACATATTTTCAGATGGGGGTCGGCAGCCTATTACATATCATTTTTGGGGTCCTTGAAATGAAATATTGAGCACCACCACAGAAACATAGGTATTTCAGAAAACTGTCAGGATTTAGAAGACATTTTTTAAATGTCGACGTCAGGCCTAAATGGGTTGTGGACGCAGGCGGTGACACAGGTTAACTAGATGTATGCTAACAGCTAGCAGCAAACAAAGTTCAATTGTTAATCCAGGCCTGAAGTCCAAGCATCACTGAAGTGGGCCCTATTGGTTCAGAGGTCAGTGAGTGGTCACCGCTGTCTAGGCTGTTTTTTACATAGCCTATGACCCCGCCCATCATGATGTGTGATGTCATTTATACAGAAGGTGTGATGTCACTTCCTGTGATGTCACTTACAGAAAGAGGCGAGCGCCGTGGGATCCAACGTGACGAAACCTCGCAGAGCCATGGAGGCCTTGGCCAGGTTCACCCTGGAACATGAATGATAATAATAATACATACATATAGAGGCCTTGGCCAGGTTCACCCTGGAACATGAATAATAATAATAATAAATATAGAGGCCTTGGCCAGGTTCACCCTGGAACATGAATGATAATAATACATATAAATATAGAGGCCTTGGCCAGGTTCACCCTGAAACATGAATGATAATAATAATAATACACATAGGGTGTAAAAACGTGTACGTCACCAAGAGGGGGGTGGCGTCTGAAAAGCTAGCGGCTTTAAACTCTAGCCCACATCACTCAGAATAGAGTGACGGTGGTATGTTTTTGTAAATATTGAGCTCGTTCTTGGCGACAACATAGTGAACCAACACCAGGATGGATAGAAATAACGTCGGGCCCAAATACATTACAAGGACAAGGAAAATGTTGTGAACAAACACGGCTGTGCTTAGATACTTTGTTGAACGTTATGTCTCTGCGCCCGTGCGCCGTACAGCCGAGATCCAAGCCATTCTACGTATTTTTGTAAACTCGTCAATCTGGGTTCCTTGATGCTGTCTCCCTGCTGGAAAGCTGAAAATCTAATTCTGCTCAAACCTGCTGTGGCACTTATTTACTGAGCAAGTCTGCACCATTGTGAGGTCAGTTTAAAAAAAGAACGTATACAAGCACACCGGATAGTCGCTCAATGTAAACAAACCAGACAAGCCAACAAGTATGGCAGCCGCTACCACGTGACACATATGTTGACGCCCCCTCAAGGAGATTTTGGTATGCGCTATTCTTCACTTGCACAATGTAGGAGGCGGGACTAAGGGGGACTTCCTGTTGGGATATCACCCCTGTGTTTGCTTCCTGTCCATCGGGAGTGCATGTAAGTCAGTCATTTTCTACGGACAATTATAGTATTTTCTCGTCACTTGTAATTTTTTTAATTATGTTTAAAAAAAACTTTGATTCATATGGTTCATTCATTTACCATTCGTTTTTATCGTAATGTTTTATTTAGGGTTTTTTTCTCAAGGGGAAAGTTGTATGCTCCAGTGCCTGTCTGTGCTGCTGCACTATACATACAGGAATACAGTACAGTACAGTACAGCGGAGTGCAGTACAGTACAGTACAGTACAGTGGAATACAGCACAGTACAGTACAGTACAGTACAGTACTGTACTGTACTGTACTGTACTGTACTGTACTGTACTGTACTGTACTGTACTGTACTGTACTGTACTGTACTGCACTGTACTGCACTGCACTGTACTGTACTGTACTGTACTGTACTGTACTGCACTGTACTGTACTGTACTCCACTGTACTGTACTGTACTGTACTGTACTCCACTGTACTGTACTCCACTGTACTGTACTGTACTGTACTGTACTGTACTGTACTGTACTGTACTGTACTGTACTGTACTGTACTGTACTGTACTGTACTGTACTGTACTGTACTGTTCTGTACTCCACTGTACTGTACTGTACTGTACTGTACTGTACTCCACTGTACTGTACTGTACTGTATTCCACTGTACTGTACTGTACTGTACTGTACCGTACCGTACTGTATACTGTACTGTACTGTACTGTACTGTACTGTACTGTACTGTACTGTACTGTACTGTACTGTACTGTACTGTACTGTACTGTATTCCTGTATGTATAGTGCAGCAGCACAGACACTGGCACTGGAGCATACAACTTTCCCCTTGAGAAAAAAACCCTAAATAAAACATTACGATAAAAACAAATGGTAAATTAATGAACCATATGAATAAAAGTTTTTTTTAAACATAATTACAAAAATTACAAGTGACGAGAAAGTACTATAATTGTCCGTAGAAAATGACTGACTTACATGCACTCCCGATGGACAGGAAGCAAACACAGGGGTGATATCCCAACAGGAAGTCCCCCTTAGTCCCGCCTCCTACATTGTGCAAGTGAAGATGGCCAGAGCCATTGGGCCTCATGCACCAACCGTTCTTAAGAAGTTCTTAAGAGGAAATTTGTTCTTAGACCCACTTAGGAAGTTTTTAAGAAGGTTTTGGGATCCCTCAATCTTTTCTTAGCTGTGATTTGTTCGTAGGTAAGAACAGAATCTACGCACACTGTGGGGCACTCTTAGGGTGCCTTTTTTGTTCTTAAGTGCAATCTGAAAACATAAAGGGAAAACAGCGCCATCTGCATGATGCTCAAAGTTTGGTCTGAGGACCTCAAGGGGTCCTTGAGGAAGTTCCAGGCAGTCCACAGCAAAATATGGAATATTTTACCACTTTAATCCCATTTTATACTTTGAAAATAGCCAATATACAAGCTCACAAACGTGTCCCATTACTGCCCATTTTGAGCTTGTAGATCGGCTATTTTCAAAACATTTTGATAAATCTTCATAACATTACCCTAGCAGAAAATATTTTCATATGGGGGTCTGCAGAATGCATGTCAATTTGGGGGTCCTTGACATGAAAATGTTTGAGAACCACTGGTTTAGAGTTCACAACCCAACCCAAACAAACGCACCATACCCACCACATAACCCCCCCCCCCCCCCCCCCCCCGCCATCACCCCCCCCCCAGTTGACTATTGTGAGATAAATAATAAAATACATTCATGAATATTGAAAATATTAAAATATTGAAATATTGAAAATGTGAACATTTCTGTTCACTTCAGTACCTCCACAGTATTATTGATTTTGAATGTTTGGAGTCTGGTGTTCCACCATATTTAGACTTTAGTTTAGGTATTCTTGACTTCACTCAACTTTATTTCTATGTGTGAGGTCCTGTGAGCTGCAATCACACACAGGTGTGACTGCAGGCAAGGCCATGGAGTCATGCAAAACTACACCCACCTGGGTGAACACAGGTAGGAAAGTGAATTCCCAATGCCTTATATGGGATTGGTGGGGCGGTTCCCTATGGTAATTAGGATGCTAATTAGGATATGTGGGGCGTCTACCTATGATAATTTGAATGAACTGGCACACCCCTTCAAGTTATGAGGATTTGGATTCATCATCATAAGAACATGCTTACGAACAATTCTGCCTACTTAAGAACGTTTCATGAATCTGACTGGACTTCTCTTAGGAATTCACTTAGGAAGAAATGTAAGAGGAAAAGTTAGGAACTTATTGGCGCATGAGGCCCATTGACCTTATATTATGCACACCGCTGCCAACTTGCCAGCAAGGTGCTAACTAGGTGCAACTGCCCATAGACAGCCCATTCATCCAAACAGAACAGTCCTATCTGATTGTATTAAATAACCTCAAACTCACCAACATTGCAGCTGTACAGAAAGCTCGAATTATTAAGGGGGAGTGGTTAACCATGGGTACGAAAATCGTTGACGTCAGGAGTGGATAGAGGATCATATACAGTAATTTGTTCATGGGGAGATCTAAATGTCAGAGGTCCTTTGACAAATGACTGTGAGCTTCAGTTCTTGACCGATTTCCACGACCTCTATACCATTATTGCCGAATTTCATGGAAAACGACATCACAGCACTGCTAAATCTGTGAAAAATGGCGGAATCAGAAAAAAAACGATAGGAAAACAATAACAGGGCTTGATCCCTAATAATAATAATACCTGTCGAAGGCGGAGACAGTGCTGATAGCCAGCAGCAGGTAGAGCAGTGATTGGCTGGGGTAGGCCAGGCGGTGGTACTGCTGCAGCAGGTTAGGTAGAGTGGTCAGCTGCTCTCCCGCCAGGACGTACACCACGATGACGTTCCACACCGATAGGCCGGCCAGGAAGCCATGGCAGAACAGACCAATCACACTGCAGCACGGACACAGAGCAGACCAATCACAGATCAACAGACCAATGACTGTAGTGCAGTATAGAGCGTCGCAGTCCCGCCCCCCCAAGAGACCCGGAAAAGAAATCCCCGTTCATTTTCCTCATAGAGGAAAATGAAAGTATTTATTTAAAGACGTTTACGCCACGGACAAAGCCAACTGTTGTCGTGACAAATCATGACAATAAACATAATGTTTTGGGCCAAACAAAGAATTAGAAAGTAGAAAAGAAACGGCAGGTTACAACACTTTTGTTGTTTTTCTTCTTTGTAATTATTTGTTTGGTCCAAAATATTGTTTGTTGTCATAATTTGTCATGACTCGAGTTGGCTTCGTACACAACGCTTAAAATGTCTTGGGAAATTTGAAATGTCTATGGGAAAAATGCATTGGGATTCATTTCCTGGGCCTGGCGTCGTCATGAAAGGGGGCGGGACTGCGACGCTCTATAGAGACGTAGAGACAGCTGGGGGTGCGTTCGGAAATACCGCAGCGGAGCGCACTCGCCTATTGGTTTGCATTGCACAGTGCGCTCAGTGCGCTATTCCCGAACGCGCCCAGGAAGTCATGGCAGAACAGTGTGTGTGTGTGTGTGTGTGTGTGTGTGTGTGTGTGTGTGTGTGTGTGTGTGTGTGTGTGTGTGTGTGTGTGTGTGTGTGTATGCATGTGTGTTCGTGTGTGTTTGTGTGTGCGTGTACCTGAAGGTTCTGTGCACTCTCATGGCTACATCTCTGGTGGTCCACAGCTGTCTCACCTCCATGTAATCGTCCATCAGGTCTGCGTGTGTGTGCTGCGCTTGGAAACGCCCTGCGTGCACACACACACACACACGCGCACACACACACACACACACACACACACACGCACACGCATACGCATACGCATACGCATACGCATACGCATACGCACACACTCAAATTGTTTAAATGAAGCCACCTGTGCTCTAATAAAGCCAACTATGCTCCTGTACACCTTCAAAATAAAAAAGAAGTATAGCTGAAAATAAATATATAATGAATGTGAATTATACAAAATACTGCAGAACTCATGTTCAGTATTTATGCTCCATATCATGGTCCTGCCCCATGCGGGAGCTGACTATTTCCATAGACCACGCCTTGGTATAGCTTCGGTTCCAACGGGAAAAAACCTTGGTGTTGTCCTGGACAGTCAGCTCTGGTTCAAAGCACAGATCACAGCCGTCACTCGATCCTGTAGGCTTACACTATAGCATTCGACGAATCAGACCCTTCCTCACCCAGGAGTCAGCCCAGCTACTTATCCAGACATCAGTCATGTACATGTCAAAACTTGACTATTGTAACTCCCTCCTTACTGGCCTACCAGCACGCGCACTTAAAGGACCACTTCACCACTTTTCAACCCATCTTCATATAATAGGTCCTCACTAATAATCATAAAAAAATGGCGCATTTGTTTTCTACTCGGTCTGTCTATCATAGGAGGGCTGTGGGCAGTTCAGAAACCGTCCTCCAGTGACATCATCGATGAGAAAAGTTGCAATGCGAAAATGGAAGCCTTCGTTCTCACGATAATGAAAATCTAAACTTTTTTGTAAAACAATCTTGTTTAAAATAATAAATTGTAAATAAATTGTCTATAGTACTAACTGAGTAGGAAAAGATAATGGAGTATACAAAATGTAATGGAGTAACACTCACTGTTTCTCTCTACAAACACCTTGCCGATTGGCTGGCTCGGCCCGAGGGGGGCGGAGAACAGGGAAAGCTGCGGGATGGGTGATTGGAGGTCGGTGGTGGTGATGTCATCAGACTCCACCCCTAGGTCGTTGGAGTACTGTTCCGCCTTCGACTTCCTTCTTTAAGGTGAAATCGACATGTAAATGAATCTATATGTAAATTAACCGATATGTAAATTAATTGATATGTAAATTTCAAGCCGTATCGCAATTCCGGCGATATTTCATTGATAATATGTTTCTCCCACACATGCGGATGTCCGAAGGAAGCCTGAGGCGCTGTTGATTATCTGTCAGTAACCTAATACTGAAAATTATATACAAAATCGAATCATGAGCTTAAAATGGAAAGTCAAATGGAATCGTGGATTAGACACTCTTAAAGGGACACTTCACCCTTTTTGCAAAAAAATATATGTTAATGACGTTTAGAAGATTTAGAACACTTTCCTGGGGGTCTTTGTGTGTGTAATATGTGGTTTTAGATATTTTAGATTTTTAGCAGTGAGCCCAGTGTCTCTGATGTCATCGACACTGGGCTCACTTCCTTCCTGGACTACAATTCCCATAATGCTTTGGTGATAGACTATCGGGCTATCTTACTGAGACAACATCCAGGAAGTAAGTGAGCCCAGTGTCCATGACATCAGAGACACTGGGCTCACTGCTAAAATCAAAAAGATCTAAAACCACATATTACACACATAAAGACCCCCAGGAAAGTGTTCTAAATCTTAAAACATCATTAACATATATTTTTTTGCAAAAAGGGTGAAATGTCCCTTTAATAATTGGCAGTGGTGGAAAAAGTACTCAAATGTTTCTACTTGTATCTCCGTTACAAGTAGAATTCCTGTATTAAAAATGTACTAGTGTAGAAAGTACTCACTATGCAGAATGTCTCCATTCAAGTTTTATTTGAAAATAGCCGATCTACAAGCTCAAAAGACGTCGCATCGCAACGCATTGTGAGCTTGTAGATCTGCTATTTTCAAATATAGGGCTTAAGTTGCTAATGTATGTTTTGTAATAATAATCAAAATCTACAAAGTAACTAAAGTTGTCAAATAATTGCAGTGGAGTAAAAGTACAATATGTGCCTCTGACAGTATAAGTAAAAGTACTGCAAATGTGATGTACTCAAGTAAAGTACAAATACCTCAACATTATACAGCACTTAAGTAAATGCATAGTTACTTTCCACCACTGATAGTTGGTCAAACACTTTCAATCCGCCCTCCCTATAGAGCGTTGCAGTCCCGCCCCCTTTCATGACGACGAGAGACACGGAAAATAATTCCCAGTTCATTTTTCCTCATAGACTTTTCAAAAAATATTTATTTAAAGACGTTTACTCTGCGGACAAAGACCACTCGAGTTGTGACAAATAATGACAATTTGTAAGAAGAAAAACAAAACAAAAAGTGTTGTAACCTGCCTTTTTTTTCCCTTCTTTCTAATTATTTGATCGGCCCAAACCATTGTGTTTATTTGTCATGATTTGTCACAACTCGAGCTGGCTTTGTCCGCAGCGTAAACGTCTTTAAATAAATACTTTTTGAAAAGTCTATGAGGAAAATGAACGGGGAATTATTTTCCGTGTCTCTCGTCGTCATGGAAGGGGGCTGGACTGCAACGCTCTATAGGTCTTTATGGGTGAAAACCTCCAAAAGTTTGTAAAACTCGTCAAACTGTTCATCATGTCTCAGAAACTGTCTTTTCAAACAATAAAGAAAGTAAGAGATCTACAAGCTCGAAATGCTAGTTTAAAATGCTAGTTTTAAAAATGGAATTCTTTATTTCAATTTTTAGTTCTACCAGCTTTTCAAATGTCAATCAATTAGGCTCCACCCACCTCTTCTTTTTGGTCTTCCTTGTTGTAATCGCAGCGACTGCTTCCTCCCCGTCGGTGATTGGTTCTTCCATGTGTCCGTTAGGTGTGGCGTCGCGCTCCGCTTCCTGCTCTGAGACAAGGACGGTAAATATTAAAGATGGATACCATAGTTTTCTACTTTGTTCTGTGTCTATGGAGTTACCATTACTCTAATATACCCCAGGGGTTTTGTATGTGTCTATGGAGTTAACATTACTCTAATAGACCCTATTGTAGGTGTCTATGGAGTTAACATTACTCTAATAGACCCCCAGGTGTTTTGTATGTGTCTATGGAGTTAGCATTACTCTAATAGACCCCCAGGTGTTTTGTATGCGTCTATGGAGTTAACATTACCCTAATAGACCCCCAGGTGTTTTGTATGCGTCTATGGAGTTAACATTACCCTAATAGACCCCCAGGTGTTTTGTATGTGTCTATGGAGTTAACATTACTCTAATAGACCCCATGGTGTTTTGTAGACCCCAGGTGTTTTGTATGTGTCTATGTAGTTAACATTACTCTAATAGACCCCCAGGTGTTTTGTATGTGTCTATGGAGTTAACATTACTCTAATAGACCCCAGGTGTTTTGTAGACCTCAGGTGTTTTGTATGTGTCTATGTAGTTAACATTACTGTAATAGACCCCCAGGTGTTTTGTATGTGTCTATGGAATTAACATTACTCTAAAAGACCCTAGGTGTTTTGTATGTGTCTATGGAGTTAACATTACTCTAATAGACCCCAGGTGTTTTGTATGTGTCTATGGAGTTAACATTACTAATAGACCCCCAGGTGTTTTGTATGTGTCTATGGAGTTAACATTACTCTAATAGACCCCCAGCTGTTTTGTATGGGTCTATGGAGTTAACATTACTCTAATAGACCCCCAGGTGTTTTGTATGTCTACATTACCCTAATAGACCCCCAGGTGTTTTGTATGTGTCTATGGAGTTAACATTATTCTAATAGACCCCCAGCTGTTTTGTATGGGTCTATGGAGTTAACATTACCCTAATAGACCCCCAGGTGTTTTGTATGTGTCTATGGAGTTAACATTACTCTAATAGACCCCATGGTGTTTTGTAGACCCCAGGTGTTTTGTATGTGTCTATGTAGTTAACATTACTCTAATAGACCCCCAGGTGTTTTGTATGTGTCTATGGAGTTAACATTACTCTAATAGACCCCAGGTGTTTTGTAGACCTCAGGTGTTTTGTATGTGTCTATGTAGTTAACATTACTGTAATAGACCCCCAGGTGTTTTGTATGTGTCTATGGAATTAACATTACTCTAATAGACCCTAGGTGTTTTGTATGTGTCTATGGAGTTAACATTACTCTAATAGACCCCAGGTGTTTTGTATGTGTCTATGGAGTTAACATTACTAATAGACCCCCAGGTGTTTTGTATGTGTCTTCATTACCCTAATAGACACCCAGGTGTTTTGGATGTGTCTATGGAGTTAACATTACTCTAATAGCCAAAGAGAGAGCTGGGGGTCCCCAGCTCTCTCTTTGGCTTGCGCAGTGGTGCCTCCATTTCTCCATTCTCATGGTACCTGACGATGGCGTATCTGTGTTTATATGTCTATGCTGGTACCTGACGATGACGTATCTGTGTTTATATGTCTATGCTGGTACCTGACGGAAGCGTCTTCTTTTTCTTCTTCTTCTTCTGTGGTGCCGCCTGCTGCGGGGGCGGAGTCACCTCATGCGGGGGCGGAGTCACAGGCTCGATGCTTTCAGACTGCCTCCTGCTGGCTGCTTCCTCCATCTGCAGCTCCACACCTCCTGGAAATACAGTAGGTCGCACTTTACTACCAGTAAGACTCTCTGGGGGCGAGAAGTTTACTACCAGTAAGACTCTCTGGGGGCGAGAAGTTTACTACCAGTAAGACTCCCTGAGGGCGAGAAGTTTACTACCAGTAAGACTCCCTGAGGGGGAGAAGTTTACTACCAGTAAGACTCCCTGAGGGGGAGAAGCGACCGAGGTCGCGTGTGCACATCCGCCTGGGTGACGGCAGACTGCTGGGCGAGGGCTGGTGTTTTGGCATGGGTGGTCAGATCAACATATGGAATGAATTCTGTAATGGCCATATATGGAGCGTGTCTTGAGTGTACAGGGTTTGATGAGCAGGTCAACATAAGGGATGTGAACAGGTCAGCTCCATATATGGACATCTAAGGGTTTGAGGAAAAGTGTATATATTTATTTCTAGACAAAAATAAAAATAAATAAATAAATCAGGAAATTAATAAAACCTTATATTTTGAAAACAAAGCGATACTGCCTCATCAACGTTGGTGTTGTGACTTTATATATTGGCAATGACTTGCACGAGAGGGGGAGAGGTGGTGGAGTTAGCTAGCCTGGCTAATAAGCCAGACCGAATCAGCCGTTGGCAAAAAAAAAATTGCCTGCTGGCGGATTACGGTCTGGAGAGGCTCAATTGTACGCCCATTTCCTATACCAGAGAACTGGTGTGGCCAATCGGGACACGGTATGCAATATGGGCGGGCTTTCGTACACTGACGTTCAATGCTTGAGACCTTTGACTGACAGTAGCTCTGACCAATTGCGTCAAAGAGAAAATGTTTGAACCCGCCCCCCGGGAAACAAGATCCATACACAGCATCTCCAGACTCAAATACCACACGACAGTGTGATTTGAGTCTGGCTTATTAGCCAGGCTAGGAGTTAGCTGCTTTAGCAGGTAGTTTGAGGGTCCAATGGAGTGAAGAGGTTTTGTCCAAAGCGTTTTTTTACTACTTTCCATTGGTTCAATATTATCGAAGAAAGGGTGTTCAATAGCACTGATTTATGCAAGAAAATAAAAAAAACTCAAAAATGGAGTTAGGTGGTTTCCTCCTGACAGCAACGAAAACTGCAGTACTCACCATCCTTCTCTTCTTCATCCTTCACCTCTTTCACTTCCTTCTTCGATTTCTTCCTCTTGCTTTTAACTAACGGCATTGATGCTGGTGAAGGTGATGGTGATGATGATGCTGGTGATGGTGATGATGATGATGATGATGATGATGATGATGATGATGATGATGATTTCCCAGCCAATGAAGACGGATATCTGTTGACAGAACAGAACTTAATCACTTGCCAGTCATGGTTTTTAAACAACTAATTGAACAGGTTCTATGCACAGAAGCTCCATTGACGTCTAAAAGGGGTGATATTTCGTCCCTTTCGTTGGCGAAAGGGCCTTTCTGTGTGGAGTTGACACTTGGGTGAAAAAATGGGTTGGTGGTGAAACCTCAACTTGTAAAATTAAGACACAACTAATGAAACAACAACATGAAAAACCAATCTCATCCCAAGCTGCACACAAACACACGCCTTACGTGTATACCGCATCCCCAAGCTGACCATGTCTCTGGTTAGACTGACCACCAACTGACCATGTCTCTGGTTAGAACTGACCACTAACTGACCATGTCTCTGGTTAGAACTGAGCACCAACTGACCATGTCTCTGGTTAGAACTGAGCACCAACTGACCATGTCTCTGGTTAGAACTGAGCACCAACTGACCATGTCTCTGGTTAGAACTGACCATCAACTGACCATGTCTCTGGTTAGAACTGAGCACCAACTGACCATGTCTCTGGTTAGAACTGAGCACCAACTGACCATGTCTCTGGTTAGAACTGAGCACCAACTGACCATGTCTCTGGTTAGAACTGACCACCAACTGACCATGTCTCTGGTTAGAACTGACCACCAACTGACCATGTCTCTGGTTAGAACTGAGCACCAACTGACCATGTCTCTGGTTAGAACTGACCACCAACTGACCATGTCTCTGCTCTGTTTAGACATGCATAAAGTGAGCAGCAAAGTGATTTTAACGTTGTTTAATGCAATCAGATAGGACTTTTCTGTTTGGATGTATATGGGCTGTCAATCAGATAGGACTTTTCCGTTTGGATGTATGGGTTGTTAATCAGATAGGACTTTTCTGTTTGGATGTATGGGCTGTCAATCAGATAGGACTTTTCTGTGTGGATGTATGGGCTGTCAATCAGATAGGACTTTTCCGTTTGGATGTATGGGCTGTCAATCTGATAGGACTTTTCTTTCTGGATGTATGGGCTGTCAATCAGATAGGACTTTTCTGTTTGAATGTATGGGCTGTCAATCAGATAGGACTTTTCTGTGTGGATGTATGGGCTGTCAATCTGATAGGACTTTTCTTTCTGGATGTATGGGCTGTCAATCAGATAGGACTTTTCTGTGTGGATGTATGGGCTGTCAATCAGATAGGACTTTTCTGTTTGAATGTATGGGCTGTCAATCAGATAGGACTTTTCTGTTTGAATGTATGGGCTGTCGAGGCCATAAAGTAGTTTTTTTGCCACTCAGTAGGCGTTCCCGCATAACTTCCGGGTATGATGATGATGATGATGTCACGCGCATACCCTCTAGTCAATTGGAGATACAATATATAATATGGAGATATTTAACACTGTTACTGAACACACACTAATGCAATGATTACTGTCACACTATAGAGCTATTTAACACTGTTACTGAACACACACTCTAGAGTGTGTGTTCAGTAACAGTGTTAAATAGCTCTATAGTGTGACAGGTAATCATTGCTATATATAGCAATGATTACCTGTCATAATATAGAGCTATTTAACACTGTTACACACACTCTATGATTACTGTCACAATATAGAGCTATTTAACACTGTTACTGAACACACACTATAGCAGTGATTACTGTCACAATAGAGCTATTTAACACTGTTACTGAACACACACTCTATAGCAATGATTATTAGTCACAATATAGAGCTATTTAATGCATATTTAAAAAGAAAATACCACTTACTTCAGATTTCAGAACAAGAATCGCCTTTGCTGTTCGTCTCTCTCTCTCTCTCTCTCTCTCTCTCTCTCTCTCTCTCTCTCTCTCTCTCTCTCTTCCCCCCCCCCCCCCCTCCCAGGAGATTAGTGTCAGCTTAGCGCTATAGCGCCGCCACCGAGGATCAGACCCAGCTCTGTGATCGCTCTGCTCCGCTGTGATGTCATCAGCATCCCAGATCGGACCAATGGGCAACTAACCTGAAAAGAGAAGAGAAAAAGAAAAGAAAAGAAAAGAAAAGAAAAGAAAAGAAAAGAAAAGAAAAGAAAAGAAAAGAAAAGAAAAGAAAAGAAAAGAAAAGAAAAGCATTTAGATAAACAACAACAATAATAATAACAATATTTTATTGATAATAGTTTAATCAAATCATTGAGAATATTTTGTATTGTTTATTATATTTTAATGTTATTTATTAAAAACCTTGACCTTTGAACTCTGAGTTGCTGTGACAGATCAACCAATCAGCAAGCAATCCAATTACATACACGCGCACACACACACACACACACACACACACACACACACACACACACACACACACACACACACACACACACACACACACACACACACACACACACACAGTGGCATAAGGCTGGCTACGGGGAGGGCAGACCCTAATCCACTTATTAACCCCCATAGCTGATGCTCTGGCCTACATTACACTGCCAGAACACACATGCATGCACGCACGCACGCACGCACGCACGCACGCACGCACGCACGCACACACACAGTCTTTCCAAACGAACCTGGTCTGCATGGAAGCTTTCTGCAGGAAGAGTTCCTTGAACACAAACAAGGCTGGTCTGATGGTCATGTGATCCATCATCAGCTCTGACTCGCCACTCTCCCTGCAGTCGAGTTTCCACGTGACGCAACGCCACCGCGTGATGAAAACCTCATTCCGTCCGCTGGCTCAGCTATGGCATCCTCGATGGCGAATTGAGGTCCGCCTGTGCGATCAAACCACACACACGCAAAAGTCTGCCAATTTGAGTTATATATAGTTCCACACTCACTCCAGAGGGCCACTATAGTTCCACACTCACTCCAGAGGGCCACTATAGTTCCACACTCACTCCAGAGGGCCACTATATTTCCACACTCACTCCAGAGGGCCACTATTATTTCCACACTCACTCCAGAGGGCCACTATATATTTCCACACTCACTCCAGAGGGCCACTATATATGTCCACACTCACTCCAGAGGGCCACTATAATTCCACACTCACTCCAGAGGGCCACTATATATTTCCACACTCACTGCAGAGGGCCACTATATATTTCCACACTCACTGCAGAGGGCCACTATATATTTCCACACTCACTGCAGAGGGCCACTATATATTTCCACACTCACTGCAGAGGGCCACTATAGTTCCACACTCACTGCAGAGGGCCACTATATATGTCCACACTCACTGCAGAGGCCCACTATAGTTCCACGCTCACTGCAGAGGGCCACTATAGTTCCACACTCACTGCAGAGGGCCACTATAGTTCCACACTCACTGCAGAGGGCCACTATATATTTCCACACTCACTCCAGAGGGCCACTATATATTTCCACACTCACTCCAGAGGGCCACTATATATTTCCACACTCACTCCAGAGGGCCACTATATATTTCCACACTCACTGCAGAGGGCCACTATATATTTCCACACTCACTGCAGAGGGCCACTATAGTTCCACACTCACTGCAGAGGGCCACTATATATTTCCACACTCACTCCAGAGGGCCACTATATATTTCCACACTCACTCCAGAGGGCCACTATATATTTCCACACTCACTGCAGAGGGCCACTATATATTTCCACACTCACTGCAGAGGGCCACTATAGTTCCACACTCACTGCAGAGGGCCACTATATATTTCCACACTCACTCCAGAGGGCCACTATATATTTCCACACTCACTCCAGAGGGCCACTATATATTTCCACACTCACTGCAGAGGGCCACATTGCATATTATTGTCGTAGCAAAAATAGCCGATCTTCAAGAGTGTGCAGCTACATGCTACCGAATTGGTTCAAATTCAGAGTTGGAAATTGTGTGAAATGTGTATGCCATTTTGGAAAAGCTTTTACCATATTCATGTTGTACCAGATCTAAGGGACACATATTTAGTAAAGGCACACTCAATTATCATATTGTATTTTAATAATTTATTGGAATATCTTTCCTCTCCCAAAATGTGTCACTACCGAAACATAGACTTTTACCTTTGAATAAAGATACTTATTTTTATTTTTTTAATTCCCCCCTGTACAGACCATTTTTAAGAATGTATGTAGGTGGTTCCACAATTAAATACATTTAAAATGATGTTAACAATATTTGTTATGTTGAATTATTGAGATTAATCCAAATCTAAACGCAATATTCTTTGTAAAATGTATAAAGTTGATTATATTGATTTCAGCATTATTTGTAGTTGACATTACACATACACCTAACCAAAAATATTGGTTGATAACTCACTATCTTTGATTTTAGACAAAACAACCAGTGTTTCGGTAGTGACTAAAATGTTTCGGTAGTGACTGCACTGTTTCGGTAGTGACCACAGCATTGTCTTTACAATGCGGTGCCATAGTCACTCATAAGATGCTTTACATTTGCTCAAGCTACTACTAAACTACTAGAATTACTAGAATGAAGTACATTAAAAAGCATAAACATCCAATTTTGTCACTACCGAAACAATCATGTCACTATTTATTTTTTTGCTATAACTCATAAGATGCTTTACATTTGCTCAAGCTACTACTAAACTACTAGAATTACTAGAATTAAGTTAAAAAGCATAAACATCCAAATTTGTCACTACCTAAACAATCATTGTTTCGGTATAGTGACTGTTTCGGTAGTGACAATTGTATCTAGTTTTTAGCTTAACTCTATAATGCTAAGCAAACAATGGCTAAGAAAACCAGCTTTGAACTATGTACATGGATAGAAACTTCACATTTAGCAGAAAAAACAAAATTGTTTATAATTTATGAGAAATTATGTGTTTCGGTATAGAGCGTCGCAGTCCCGCCCCCTACCATGGACCAGGAAACCCTATGCATTTTTCCCATAGACATTTCTTAAAGTATTTATTTAAAGACGGTTACGCCGCGGACAAAGCCAACTCGAGTCGTGACAACTCATGACAACACAAACAATATTTTGGACCAAACAAATAATTACAAAGAAGAAAAACAACAAAAAAAGTGTTGTAACCTGCCGTTTTTTTCTTCTTTCTAATTATTTGTTCGGCCCAAAAAATTGTGTTTGTTGTCATGAGTTGTCACGACTCGAGTTGGCTTTGTCCGCGGCGTAACCGTCTTTAAATAAATACTTTAAGAAATGTCTATGAGGAAAATGAACGGAGAATCATTTCCTGGTCCAGGGTAGGAGGCGGGACTGCGACGCTCTATAGTGACACTCCTTAAGACCACACACTGATTTTCAGACTTAGGAAGACATTAATTTCCGACTGAAGTAAACTAGCTACTCATTTGGCCATGATGAACATGAAGTCTATGTCACTTCTTGGTGAAGAGTGTGGGGGTGTGGCTTAAACCAGGCTCCATATATGGACTGTAACTCTTTCTGTTTCACTAGTGACATGAAAACATTTTTTATATAAAGTTTTTTAATTTAAAATAAATCTACAAAATAAATGCCATTATTTCAACTTCCATATAAAATAAATCAAATGGGTGTATTAAAAAAACCTTTTTTAGGAAAGTGACAAGTGTTTTTCATTGTGCGACTGCAATTTGAACCAATTCGGTAGAATGGCCCATTTAGGGTTTCTTCCTGGAGGCTGAAACCTTGACAGTCAAACACATAGATATTAAAAAAATAGATTATAGATGCCTCATTGGCCGCTGCAGTTTGCTGGAGCCATGTGTGTCGAAGGAGGGGGCGGAACAATTTACACTGGGAGAGGAAGTACGCCGGAAGAGTGGAAGGCACGTTACGTCACGCTGCCACTCAAGTGACTACTGGCCAATCACACGAAGCACATCTTTTCCGGGACTTATCAGACCCGAACATGCGCTCTGGGACGGACGCCCATGCTTCCGCGGTGCTCGGGAAGGTTTTTCCCTCCCTTGAGCACATACGCTCCAGAGCCGGAAAGGGCGTCTACCTTTATATGTCTATGTACATGCCAATGAAAAAACAGTGACATCACACTATGGGTGCACAACAACAGCTGTGGGTGTGGCTTCAGTTCAGGTGGACCACCACCCACCAGGCAAACCAGGCATACTTAATGAACTGGTGGGCGTGTCCACATAAAAGCTACATTTTAACAAATACTGTACACTGTTTTGAAAGAAAATCTTCCTCCTTATATAATAATAATAATACATGGTGATCATGTTTTATGGTGGAAAAAAATCATGGCACTCTATCTTTAAAATAAAAAGTACTCCAAATGTCTTCTCCCACATGCGTGTGCACTGTGTACGTATTATTATTAGTGTGGTTGCCTATGGGCAACCATACTATTGTTCCCCTTAACTTTTCTTTTCATTTTGTTATTGTGGGCTCGCAACAGCGAGCACACACTAGTTATTGCCAGTTTATATTTGTGGGCTCGCAACAGCGAGCACACACTAGTTCTTGCCAGTTTATATTTATACTTCCAATTTCCGCCCTTTTTTCGTCCTCCTACTACTTTCACACACTTTATGCTAGAAATTTAGTTCAAACTTCAAACTGTTCAGCTCTCTGCAGTTATTTATGCTTGCATTTTTATTTTTACAATTGTTTATACTTTTTTAACTTTTAAACTTTTAAACTTTTTTTTACATTCTTTATAATGAGAGTCGATGGGAGAAACGTCCCATTTTTCACAGTTGACTTTTTTGTGCTCTTATTACTCTGTCATACTTTCACTTTGAAACTCCATTCAAACTTTAAAATGTTCATCAATCTTTGAATTTTCATTGGTGAAAAAGGTTTTTTGAAAAAGTTTATACTTTTTAAAATATTTAACTTTATTTATAAAATGTTTCTCTCATAGACAATGTATGGGATTTTATCTCTAAATCAACCTCACTTTTGCAGCCTCATTACTCTGGCATACTTTGTCGTAGAAACGTGATTTAAACTTTAGCTAGCTCACACGACTGTGGACTTTTTCGTGGTTCAAACCGTATTCGAATATGTTACACGGTTTTTCCGAAATCGCAGTTCAATCGCAGGCCGTTTCGCGTAATCAGTGTCCCCTTAGAGTGTGGGGCCTCCTTGAGTAGAGTGTGGAAACTGAAATTCTTTCCTTGGAAATTTACCAAACAAATTGTCGTCCCGGCCAAAATATTCACTTTACATGGATGTTCTTTGGTCATTTTGTAGCCACACATGTCCTCTTTCACACAATGTAACCACCAAAGCACAGATACATACAGAATGTGAACTACGGCCTTTTAAGTGACACAAATACAGTCAAGCTGCCCATTGACCTCCATTGTATAATTCTTACGAGGAAAGTATCGTGAAGACAATTCTTAACTCGCTCTTATAACCACATTTTCGATCGTACCAACACCACCATCGCACATGTTGTACCTCAATGGCTCAGGCCACTCAAAGTGAAAACAATATTTGCATTCGACTTTTACTTTTTGCGATAGAGCAATTTGTTCGGGCATAGGTTTTTCCCTATTCAGGCCCATTGAAATCTCCCAGTCATAGTGAAGCACTGTTTTACTCCCCCACAGCTGAGACATATAATGGCTTAATTACAGGGCTGACATTAGAGTTACAAGATCTCAATGAGTTGCTCTGCGAAACCTTGTGAGCTTGTAGGTCTGCTATTTGTGCAGTCACAGACACACGCATGCATACGCAAGCACGCACGCACGCACGCACGCACGCACACAGCTTGTAGATCTGCTATTTGTGCAATTAGGCTCTACACACAGAGTCACAGACACACGCATGCATGCACACGCACGCACGTGCACACGCACGCGCACGCACACACACGCACACACGCACACACACACACACACACACACACACACACAAAAACCCTGTCTTTTGCTTGCAGCATGCTACAGTCTTGCAAATTGCTCCATGGGCTTAGACCACCAATAGGAGCACGCTGTACTTAATTAATTGCTTAAGCCCCGCCCTTCTGTCTTCCCATTGGCTGGCCTTTACACAGCTCTAACTTTTGTTTGCAGCATGATACAGTCCTGAAAATTTGTTTATGGACTTACACCACCAATAGGAACACTAATATAAACTTAAAAAATATATTTTTTTTAAACTTTTTTTTTTTTTACCTTTTTTTTTTAACCTTTTTTTTTTTTTAACTTTTTTTCTTAAACTTTTTTTTTTAAAAACTTTTTTTTTTTTAAACTTTTTTTTTTTTACTTTTTTTTTTAAAAACTTTTTTTTTTAAAAACTTCTTTTTTTTCTAAACTTTTTTTTTTTTAACTTTTTTTTTAACTTTTTGTTTTTAAAACTTAAAAAAACTTAACTTTTTTTTTTTTTTTTTACTTACGTCATACATTGCGTTTTTTGGCGAGCCCACGCAGTTTCACCAGGAACTGCTTTTCTAGTTGTGGGCTCGCAACAGCGAGCACACACTAGTTATTGCCAGTTTATATTTATTCCAATTTCCGCCCTTTTTTCGTCCTCCTACTACTTTCACACACTTTATGCTAGAAATTTAGTTCAAACTTCAAACTGTTCAGCTCTCTGCAGTTATTTATGCTTGCATTTTTATTTTTACAATTGTTTATACTTTTTTAACTTTTAAACTTTTAAACTTTTTTTTACATTCTTTATAATGAGAGTCGATGGGAGAAACGTCCCATTTTTCACAGTTGACTTTTTTGTGCTCTTATTACTCTGTCATACTTTCACTTTGAAACTCCATTCAAACTTTAAAATGTTCATCTATCTTTGAATTTTCATTGGTGAAAACGTTTTTTTGAAAAAGTTTATACTTTTTAAAATATTTAACTTTATTTATAAAATGTTTCTCTAATAGACAATGTATGGGATGCAATCTCTAAATCCACCTCACTTTTGCACCCTCATTACTCTGGCATACTTTGTCGTAGAAACGTGATTTAAACTTTAGCTAGCTCACACGACTGTGGACTTTTTCGTGGTTCAAACTTGTAGCTTGTAGCTTGTAGGTCTGCTATTTGTCACAGACACACGCATGCATACGCACGCACGCACGCAGCTTGTAGATTTGCTATTTGTGCAATTAGGCTCTACACACAGAGTCACAGACACACGCATGCATGCACACGCACACGCACGCACGTGCACACACACACACACACACACACACACGCACACACACACACACGCACACACACACACACACACACACACACACAAAAACCCTGTCTTTTGCTTGCAGCATGCTACAGTCTTGCAATTTGCTCCATGGGCTTAGACCACCAATAGGAGCACGCTGTACTTAATTAATTGCTTAAGCCCCGCCCTTCTGTCTTCCCATTGGCTGGCCTTTACGCATGATACAGTCCTGAAAATGTGTTTATGGACTTACACCACCAATAAGAACACTAATATAAACTTAAATATATTTTTTTTTTAACTTTTTTTTTTTTAACTTTTTTTTTTAAAAACTTTTTTTTTTTTAACTTTTTTTTTTTTTAACTATTTTTTTTTAAACTTAAAAAACTTTAAAATAAAAAACTTAAAAAAGAAAACTTAAAAATGAAAAACTTAAAAAAACTTTAAAGAAGAAAAAAAACTTAAAATAACTTAAAAAAAACAATTAAAGAAAAACTTTAAAAAAACTTAAATACTTAAAAAAAAACTTAAAAAAAATTAACTTAAAAAATAAACTTAACAAAAAAAAAACTTAACAAAAACTTAAAAAACTTTTAAAAACA
The DNA here is from genome assembly GCF_951216825.1 of Electrona antarctica. Lineage (NCBI taxonomy): Eukaryota > Metazoa > Chordata > Actinopteri > Myctophiformes > Myctophidae > Electrona > Electrona antarctica. The sequence goes on from NC_136794.1 coordinate 3,045,568, forward strand.
CAAAAATGAAAGAAAAATCTTAGACCATTGTCAATAATCATTGTGTTTATGCTTTTAAAGATAGGCCTATATGCTATTTGACCCTTTTTTTACATGTAAACGTATGCTATTTAATACAATTTCTGCTCATTAATGCTTTCATATTCATTGATGTTGTATTTTTTTCTTTTTACCTTTTCTTAATTAATCAAGAATGCAATACAAATCATTAGTAGACACAGTTATAACTTTACTTACTTTATTCTGCCACTTTTTGGGCATCATACTACTTCCACATACTTTACTCCGCTTTATGCAGTTACTTATGCTTATACTTTTTTTTTTTTACTTTTCCTTCAGCTTTAATACATTTACTACTGTACATCATACATTGAGTTTTTTGGCGAGCCCACGCAGTTTCACCAGGAACTGCTTTTCTAGTTATTATTCTTTATTCCGCCACTTACTTCGTACTCCTACTACTTTCACACACTTTATGCTAGAAATTTAGTTCAAACTTCAAACTGTTCAGCTCTTTGCAGTTATGTGTGCTTGTATTTTTATTTTTACAATTGTTTATACTTTTTTAACTGTTTAACTTTTTAACTTTTTTTGACATTCTTTATAATGAGAGTCGATGGGAGAAACGTCCCATTTTTCACAGTTGACTTTTTTGTGCTCTTATTACTCTGTCATACTTTCACTTTGAAACTCCATTCAAACTTTAAAATGTTCATCAATCTTTGAATTTTCATTGGTGAAAAAGTTTTTTTGAAAAAGTTTATACTTTTTAAAATATTTAACTTTATTTATAAAATCTTTCTCTCATAGACAATGTATTGGATTTTATCTCTAAATCGACCTCACTTTTGCAGCCTCATTACTCTGGCATACTTTGTCGTAGAAACGTGATTTAAACTTTAGCTAGCTCACACGACTGTGGACTTTTTCGTGGTTCAAACCGTATTCGAATATGTTACACGGTTTTTCCGAAATCGCAGTTCAATCGCAGGCCGTTTCGCGTAATCAGTGTCCCCTTAGAGTGTGGGGCCTCCTTGAGTAGAGTGTGGAAACTGAAATTCTTTCCTTGGAAATTTACCAAACAAATTGTCGTCCCGGGCAAAATATTCACTTTACATGGATGTTCTTTGGTCATTTTGTAGCCACACATGTCCTCTTTCACACAATGTAACCACCAAAGCACAGATACATACAGAATGTGAACTACGGCCTTTTAAGTGACACAAATACAGTCAAGCTGCCCATTGACCTCCATTGTATAATTCTTACGAGGAAAGTATCGTGAAGACAATTCTTAACTCGCTCTTATAACCACATTTTCGATCGTACCAACACCACAATCGCACATGTTGTACCTCAATGTCTCAGGCCACTCACATTGAAAAAAAATTTGCATTCGACTTTTACTTTTTGCGATAGAGCAATTTGTTCGGGCATAGGTTTTTCCCTATTCAGGCCCATTGAAATCTCCCAGTCATAGTGAAGCACTGTTTTACTCTCCCACAGCTGAGACATATAAGGGCTTAATTACAGGGCTGACATTAGAGTTACAAGATCTCAATGAGTTGCTCTGCGAAACCTTGTGAGCTTGTAGGTCTGCTATTTGTGCAGTCACAGACACACGCATGCATACGCACGCACGCACGCACGCACGCACGCAGCTTGTAGGTCTGCTATTTGTGCAATTAGGCTCTACACACAGAGTCACAGACACACGCATGCATGCACACGCACGCACGTGTACGCGCACGCACGCACACGCACGTCCACGCACACGCACACGCACACACACACACACACACACACACACACACACACACACACACACACACACACACACACACACACAAACCCTGTCTTTTGCTTGCAGCATGCTACAGTCTTGCAATTTGCTCCATGGGCTTAGACCACCAATAGGAGCACCCTGTACTTAATTAATTGCTTAAGCCCCGCCCCTCTGTATTCCTATTGGCTGGCCTTTACACAGCTATAACTCTTGTTTGCAGCATGATACAGTCCTGAAAATGTGTTTATGGACTTACACCACCAATAGGAACACTCTAATATAAACTTACAAAATATATATTTTTTAAACTTTTTTTTTTTTTAATTTTTTTTTTTAAAACTTTTTTTTTTTTAACTTTTTTAAAAAAAACTTAAAATAAACTTAAAAATAAAAAACTTAAAAAAGAAAACTTAAAAATGAAAAACTTAAAAAAAACTTAAAAGAAAAAAAAAACTTTTAAAAAAGAACTTAAAAAAATCATTTAAAGAAAAACTTTAAAAAAACTTAAATACTTAAAAAAAACGTTAAAAAAATTAACTTAAAAAATGAACTTAAAAAAAATAAACTTAAAACAAAAACTTAAAAAAACTTTTAAAAACACAAAAATGAAAGAAAAACCTTAGACCATTGTCAATAATCATTGTATTTATGCTTTTAAAGATAGGCCTATATGCTATTTGACCCTTTTTTTACATGTAAACGTATGCTATTTAATAAAATTTCTGCTCATTAATGCTTTCATATCCATTGATGTTGTATTTTTTTCTTTTTACCTTTTCTTAATTAATCAAGAATACATTGTAAAGCATTATTCATACATTACAAATCATTAGTAGACACAGTTATAACTTTACTTACTTTATTCTGCCACTTTTTGGGCATCATACTACTTCCACATACTTTATGCTAGAAATGTAGTTCAAACTTCAACATGTTCCGCTTTATGCAGTTATTTATGCTTATATTATTCTTTTTTTTTTACAATTTTCTATACTTTTTAACTTTTTGTACTTTTTTCCAGTGTTCAGACTTGGTGGGTGGTCCCACAGACACAGCTATAACTTTATACATTGCGTTTTTAGCGAGCCCACGCAGTTTCTACAGGAACTGCTTTCTAGTTATTTTCTTTCTGTATAAACTTTATTCTGCCACGCTACTCCTCCCACAGTTTTTGTCGCACGCACTTGAGTCATATGTCAAATTGACCGGCTACATCGGGAATGGTGTGCTTGCATTTTGCTAAGACATCTGTTGTATAGTTTAATTGATATTAATTAATTAGTGGATTAAATTTCCCCATTGACATGAATGAGGAAAATGCAAAAACTCACATTCAAGTATTTTTTCCTCGACGACCGTACAGGCTACAGTTACAACACTTGGGGGGAAGGTTCATAATAATTACTAAAATTAATTACCTTATAAGTATATTGATCGGCCTCATGGTGGCGCTATAACAGCCCACTTTACGTTTTCGCGTATAACTCTTGAACCGTAACCCGTCAGGATAGATAGATTGTCCGCCATTTTGACTTTTCTTCAAAACACACTTTTGGATCCTCCACCTACACATTTTGTACAAATCTCACAAAAGTCGGTACCCATGATCTCTGGACCTATCGGATTAAAACAGCCCAGTCAGAAATGTGATCGTCCTTATCGTTCGTCCGTAATCAGCTTCCAAAGTTAGTGGGAGGGGCCTATTTTACAAACAACGGCACAAATCACGAACGGAATGTCCAGTCCACCACAAATTTGAATCACATGTCGAGGGTGGCTTAATCAACACAAAGCCCAAAGCAATTCCATGTTCATCCATAGGGGTCGCCACAATTGCAAAAACACTTACCCTTTTGTTGCAAAAACATGATTTTGGGGGGAAAAAAGCCCTCCGAATTACTTACGCATGATCACGAGGGTGACTTGACATTGTAATTGGCTAGCAAAAATACCGGGAGAAGCCTATATTAGCGAGTGAGGCAACCACACTTTGCAATTTCCCAGAATTGCTTCTTTCTAGTTATTATTATTATTATTATTATTATTATTATTATTATTATTATTATAGTTGCCAAATGTTTTCAGCCAGACGCCCAAAAGAGACAAACAAAAAACTACATTATAAATGATCACTTACAAACCATATTTCAAAAATAGTCACAACAGCCGATCTGCTATTCTCGCTGTTTTATATATTTGATTTGATTACAATATACTTAATTTTAGATTGTTTTTGAGAAATGCTCAATTTTGTAAGCGTTTTCGTGAAACGTTATGTGAAATGAAAAGACAAATATTATTTCAGGTAATTAATCTATTCCTGCGGTGTAGGAAAGGTAGAAAGAAAACTGTTGGGTAACGCTGGTGTAGCAACCACATCTTCTCCAATACCTATCACCTCACCAGCACTGCTTTTCACCAATTCAATTCAATTCATTTCAATTTAACTTTATTGGTATGAGAAAACATACATTGCCATTGCCAAGCAAGTGTCAAAAACATAATGAAACAATGTAAGAAAAACTGGAGAAAGTATTACACAGTTAGTGGGGGGGTATACAGGCATTGCGTAAACATAGCTATATTGTCACGGTGGTGGGGGGTATACAGGCATTGTGTAAACAGAGCTATAATGTCACGGTGGTGGGGGTTGCAGGCATTGTGTAAACAGCTATAATGTCACGGTGCACTTGGAAAAATCTAAAAAGTAGCATAATAGTCAATCTACAAGCTCACAATGTAGTAGACCTATATACAATATGTTGCTTCTATAACCACATCCCTACCAACATACAGCTGTTTAATTCTCACACTGCTTACAGTGGACATTGTCCCTTGGTGTGAATGTGCATGTGCTTTTTCAGGTAATGTAACCGAGTGTAACTCTTGTGACACACTTTACAGATGTATGGTTTTTCTCCAGTGTGGACACGCTGGTGTCTGGTCAGGTTAACTGACCGACTAAAACTCTTCCCACAGTGAGAACACTGGAATGGTTTTTCTCCAGTGTGGACACGCTGGTGTCTGGTCAGGTGTTGTGACTGACTAAAACTCTTGTCACAGTGATTACACTGATAAGGTTTTTCTCCAGTGTGGACACGCTGGTGTTTGGTCAGGTGAGCTGACTGACTAAAACTCTTGTCACAGTGATTACACTGATAAGGTTTTTCTCGGGTGTGGACACGCTGGTGTCTGGTCAGGTTAACTGACCGACTAAAACTCTTCCCACAGTGAGAACACTGGAATGGTTTTTCTCCAGTGTGGACACGCTGGTGTCTGTTCAGGTCACCTGACTGACTAAAACTCTTGTCACAGTGAGAACACTGGAAAGGTTTTTCTCCAGTGTGGACACACTGGTGTCTGTTCAGGTGTTGTGACTGACTAAAACTCTTGTCACAGTGAGGAGACTGGAAAGGTTTTTCTCCAGTGTGGACACGCTGGTGTCTGTTCAGGTGTTGTGACCGACTAAAACTCTTGTCACAGTGATTACACGGATAAGGTTTTTCTCCGGTATGGACACGCTGGTGTAAGGTCAGGTTAGCTGACCGACTAAAACTCTTCCCACAGTGACGACACTGGAATGGTTTTTCTCCAGTGTGGACAAGCTGGTGTCTGGTCAGGTTAGCTGACCGACTAAAACTCTTCCCACAGTGAGAACACTGGAAAGGTTTTTCTCCAGTGTGGACACGCTGGTGGTCTGTGCCTCCTGGTTTCTGCCTGGTAACAGAGCCATTGCTTGGCTGACGGGCTGCTGAGCTGATGTGTTCACTCCTCAGCGTTTGGCAGTAGACGTCGTTGTGGCTCCTCTTGATGTGTTTACTGAGGTAGACCTGAGACGTGAAGGCATATGGACACTCAGAACAGGAGAAGACCTCAGTCTGGGGCGACGCTCCTGAGAGAGAGAGAGGGGGGGGGGGGGGGGGGGGCAGAGCAGAAAGAGAGAGCAGGGGGATCAAATCAAAACTAGACATTTTATGTTCTGGACCACCTCAACCTTAGCCTCGGAAACTCAGGCGTTTTTATTTACAGGGAGAAAAGTCTGGGACCGAGTCCACTTCAATTCGGCATACAGTAGCGCAAACGTCGCTCCTTCTCTGCTGATTACTGATCGTCTGCACCTTTGTTAAATTGACGCACACACGCACACACTCTCACACTCCTCTCTCTCTCTGTTGCTTAATTAATTACTCTAGTTTCTCCCAGCGGATCCTGCCGGGAGCTGCCTATGCCATAGAAAGCATAGGCAAGTTCCAGTATACCTCAACCCCAACCCAGATTAATGCACAGGCTCACATAGGCCACCCTGAGTTGTGTTTGCTGTCAGTAATGCCACCCTGTGTTGTGTTTGCTGTCAGTAATGCCACCCTGTGTTGTGTTTGCTGTCAGTAATGCCACCCTGTGTTGTGTTTGCTGTTAGTAATGCCACCCTGTGTTGTGTTTGCTGTCAGTAATGCCACCCTGTGTTGTGTTTGCTGTTAGTAATGCCACCCTGTGTTGTGTTTGCTGTCAGTAATGCCACCCTGTGTTGTGTTTGCTGTCAGTAATGCCACCCTGTGTTGTGTTTGCTGTCAGTAATGCCACCCTGTGTTGTGTTTGCTGTCAGTAATGCCACCCTGTGTTGTGTTTGCTGTCAGTAATGCCACCGTGTTGTGTTTGCTGTCAGTAATGCCACCCTGTGTTGTGTTTGCTGTCAGTAATGCCACCCTGTGTTGTGTTTGCTGTCAGTAATGCCACCCTGTGTTGTGTTTGCTGTCAGTAATGCCACCCTGTGTTGTGTTTGCTGTCAGTAATGCCACCCTGTGTTGTGTTTGCTGTCAGTAATGCCACCCTGTGTTGTGTTTGCTGTCAGTAATGCCACCCTGTGTTGTGTTTGCTGTCAGTAATGCCACCCTGTGTTGTGTTTGCTGTCAGTAATGCCACCGTGTTGTGTTTGCTGTCAGTAATGCCACCCTGTGTTGTGTTTGCTGTCAGTAATGCCACCCTGTGTTGTGTTTGCTGTCAGTAATGCCACCCTGTGTTGTGTTTGCTGTCAGTAATGCCACCCTGTGTTGTGTTTGCTGTCAGTAATGCCACCGTGTTGTGTTTGCTGTCAGTAATGCCACCCTGTGTTGTGTTTGCTGTCAGTAATGCCACCGTGTTGTGTTTGCTGTCAGTAATGCCACCGTGTTGTGTTTGCTGTCAGTAATGCCACACTGTGTTGTGTTTGCTGTCAGTAATGCCACCCTGTGTTGTGTTTGCTGTCAGTAATGCCACCCTGTGTTGTGGGGACTGGAGAAAACAAGACTGTGTCTGTGCTTGTTGGAGTCGGATCAAGTTTTCAGTCGATATTCATAAAAACCCACAACTTGTTTCAAAAATACAGATCTACAAGCTCACAAGACATCGCATAGAGATGATTGTTATTATTATTAAATTGTTTTTATTGGGGGTTTTTTTGACACACAACAGACATACATACACCACTAGACTACACATGAGCATATAATACATTAAGAACACCTTGAGAAAAATAACAAAATATATAAAAGACTGAAATACAGGACCAAAACAGACACACAATAAAATAAAGTAACGTCAAAGTATAAAGATAATAAGGTCATATCACATTGCATCACATTACATTGCTCTCCAACAAATTGTCACTTGCTATACAGGAATAATTCAACTATTATTCAACCGTATAGAGATGATTGTTGACTTGAGACCAGAGTTGCCAAATGTTTTCAGCCAGACGCCCAAAAGAGACAAACGACATTATAAATGAATCACTTACAAACCATATTTCAAAAATAGTCACAATAGCCGATTTGCTATTCTCGCAGTTTTATATTTGATTTGATTACAATATTCTTGATTTTAGAAAATGTTTTGAAAAATGCTCAATTTCTTTTTAAAGCGTTTTCGTGAAACGTTACGTAACATGAAAATCGAATTAGTATTTATAAGCATTATCTAGCTGCTAGATAATGCTTATAAATACTAATTCGATTTACAGTAGGATACAATTACGTGACTGCAAAGGCAAAAACGAAGTACGAGGAAATGCAACAGACATCAACTTTACAGTCTGCGCCTTTTCAGAACTGTATGGCCGAAGCATTTGTAAATGTAGCCACTTTTCCAGAGCAGTGGTTCTCAACCTTTTCTGGATTAGGGCCCACTTGAAAATCTTGAAAGCATTCACGGCCCACCCATCAAATTAAATATTCAAAAAAATAGCATAATAGTCGATCTACAAGCTCACAATGTAGTAGACCTATACAATATGTTGCTTGTATAACCACGTCCCTACCAACACACAGCTGTTTAATTCTCACACCATTTACAGTGGACATTGTCCCTTGGTGTGAATGTGCAGGTGCTTTTTCAGGTCATGTAACTGATTGTAACTCTTGTAACACTCTTTACAGATGTATGGTTTTTCTCCAGTGTGGAGACGCTGGTGTCTGGTCAGGTGTTGTGACTGCCTAAAACTCTTGTCACAGTGAGGACACTGATAAGGTTTTTCTCCCGTGTGGACACGCTGGTGTCTGGTCAGGTGTTGTGACCGATTAAAACTCTTGTCACAGTGAGGACACTGATAAGGTTTTTCTCCCGTGTGGACACGCTGGTGTATGGTCAGGTCATCTGACCGACTAAAACTCTTGTCACAGTGATTACACGGATAAGGTTTTTCTCGCGTGTGGACACGCTGGTGTCTGGTCAGGTCACCTGTCTGACTAAAACTCTTCCCACAGTGAGAACACTGGAATGTTTTTTCTCCAGTGTGGACACGCTGGTGTTTGGTCAGGTTAGCTGACTGACTAAAACTCTTGTCACAGTGTGAACACTGATATGGTTTTTCTCGGGTGTGGACACGCTGGTGTGTGGTCAGGTTAGCTGACTGACTAAAACTCTTGTCACAGTGTGAACACTGGAAAGGTTTTTCTCCAGTGTGGACACGCTGGTGTTTGGTCAGGTTAGCTGAATCACTAAAACTCTTGTCACAGTGATTACACTGATAAGGTTTTTCTCCAGTGTAGACACGCTGGTGTATGGTCAGGTCATATGACAGTCTAAAACTCTTGTCACAGTGATTACACGGATAAGGTTTTTCTCCGGTATGTACACTCTGGTGTTTGGTCAGGTCACCTGACTGACTAAAACTCTTGCCACAGTGTGAACACTGATAAGGTTTTTCTCGGGTGTGGACACTCTGGTGTTTGGTCAGGTCACCTGACTGACTAAAACTCTTCCCACAGTGAGAACACTGGAATGGTTTTTCTCCAGTGTGGACACGCTGGTGCATGGTCAGGTTAACTGACTGACTAAAACTCTTGTGACAGTGAGAACACTGGAAAGGTTTTTCTCCAGTGTGGACACGCTGGTGTAAGGTCAGGTCACCTGACTGACTAAAACTCTTGTCACAGTGATTACACTGGAAATAAAATTCTGGAGTGTGGACACGCTGGTGGTCTGTGCCTCCTGGTTTCTGCCTGGCAACAGAGCCATTGCTTGGCTGACGGGCTGCTGAGCTGATGTGTTCACTCCTCAGTGTTTGGCAGTAGACGTCGTTGTGGCTCCTCTTGATGTGTTTAATGAGGTAGACCTGAGACGTGAAGGCATATGGACACTCCGAACAGGAGAAGACCTCAGTCTGGGGCGACGCTCCTGAGAGAGAGAGAGAGAGAGAGGGAGAGAGAGAGAGAGAGAGAGGGGGGGGGATAGAGGGAGAGCAGAAAGAGAGAGCAGGGGGATAAAATCAAAACTAGACATTTTATGTTCTGGACCACCTCAACCCTAGCCTCGGAAACCCAGACGTTTTTATTTCCAGGGTGTTACGGACCAATTAGTTTAGGGGTAAAGGTACGCATTATAACATATAAAATGGACAGTAAACCCACGCGAACCCGGCGATACATCCGTGATAGTTTTCTTGTTTGTTCGAGTATGGAGAAGGAAAGGAGACCCGACTTTAGATCCGTGTCCATCATGGAACCGGAACATGTCGCTACATGATCCAACACACGAGACACAAGACGCCTCCCCTCCCCTGAAACAAACAGGAGCCCTCCCTCCCCTGAGACAAGCAGGAGGTAGGGAGGGGGAGGGAGAAACAGGAGCAGATTGGCAGAGGTGGATAGTTGGATACGAGCCGATCGGATGTTATGAAATGTGATTCTGTTGACTGGAGTATGCTCGCATGGGGGCAGCCATTTGTGTGATAGACTAGTCTACACTGCGCATTTGCGCCCCCTCCCGTCCTGTTTTTAGGAAGGGAGAGAGGCTTTTTTTAATTTTTTTATCACGTGACCGGAGGGTTGTGCGATGAATCAGGGCTGCTTGAGCTATTGTCCGGGTGTGTACAAAGGCGATTGAAAGTAATCAATAAAAACATGCGCTAAACGGACATCTACGTGTCCTGCACCGGACCGTTGGGATTCGAACCACGGAGAAAACCCGTTTCCCGCACACTATGGGTTAAAGATTAAAGTTTACAGAGTTACAAAAGTGTTTTTTTCAACTTTCAAGTACATTGGCTATCATTTATAATAGAGATAACTAGTAGGCAGTATTAGTTATAGAGAAAGATATTAAAGCAGAACGGTCGAGGACTTACAGTGGTGGGGTGTTCCCAAAAGAAAAGGTGACAAACAAAACAATAACTTCACCTAACCAAAACCCTAACCAATAACAGAGGGTCAAAACTATATATTCTGTCACAGATAGATGCGTCTACATCCCTTTACAGATAGCGAACATGATCATGGAATCAGAGTCAAAAACCAGGGTAGCATTCCAAACGTTAATTTGTAAAACTGAAATAAACATTACAATGTCTTGGTCAGAAAACATACTTCAGCACAAATGTATAATCAATCACGTTGACAAAAAGCTACTGTAGTCTAGCATATGACCAAAGCCACATTGTGCTTATGTTTACAGCATCATGAAATGTATTTTAAACTCAAAACCACACATGAATTACACAATTACTTAAATGCACATTTGCACAAGACACAGAATGCAACTGTAGAAATAAACACTGAAAACTCACAAGCAAAGGCTTTCCAAGGCACAACAGAAGAAAAAGGGGAGAGGAGCTCTGCCTCTGTGTTTCACATGAACCAAACTGAGCCTACAAACACATTTGGGTTTCAGGTGTGCTGGAATCAATTGAGCTGAGCTAACACATCTGAACTTACTAAACACTAATTACTCTGCTCTATTACAGCAATCGCCTCTAGGAGGTGCAAAAGAGTACATTTTTTTGAAGGCCACATACAGTGTGCCATGACATTCCCCGCCTGGTATAAATCAGATACCACTATAACAAACTGAAATTACAATAAACATCACACAGTGTAAAGACTAAAACATTAGTCCTTGGTCGACATCAAACAAACTGTCTCTGAAACAGGTCTGAAAAATGTCCTGATTGTCCCTCATTCCTCTTGCCATTTGCTCTGAAGCATTGCCAGGTATTTACGCTTCCATCTGCTCCAGAAGGCGTTGTCAAGATGCTGCAACTGCCGTCATTGCTGCCTGTGTAGGTCCAATTCCTTGAAGTCGAATGGAAGGGGACGGAGGGTGCAGACCTTTTGAGTGAGGAGCATGGCTGCATGGTGTCAACAAGAAAGGCAAATCTGTGACGGTTGAGAAGAGGCCTTGAATTGACAATTCCTGTGACCTCTGCCACCAGGGTGGACCACACATCTACGTATGTGTGGGTCGATGAGGTCAAACCTCTCCTCTTCCAGGGATGGTTCTTGTTCAGCCTGGGCCAGGAAAGCAGGTCCTGTGAGCCAAGTAGTAGTGCTTAATAGAGCTGCTGGTACAGAGCGAGTGGCAAAGTCTGTAGAATTGCGACTGGAAGAGACTTAATGCCACTGTGCTGGGCTTGAGATCTTTCTGATAAGCTGCAAACTGTTGCTGTCATCCATGAACATCTCTCTGTGCATGATGTCCAAAAAGACAATCCAACTTTGTCATCGTTCACTGACTTTTCAAAGATCGCATGTCTGCTGTCGTAGATGGAGGTGTAGCATGCTAGCAAAGTGTCAGACGGAGGCTTGGCGCTGAACTTCTCCTTGACACAGATCTGGTTGGGACGTACAGAAAGAAGAGAAGGACGTCCGTTGTCGAGAACATGGGTGCGGTAGGTACTTACAGCTGAAGACTTGTGCTCTGATTCTAGGCAGACATCTCCGACCACAACCCAACCCAGGTCGAGTCCCTGTGCGTAGGGGGTGTTGCCTGTTCCATTCCGTTGCTCCCGTACTTTGTGGACCTGTTGAGGGATGCAATGAGCAATGGGCCTTAGGTGTGTATGCCACTGCGTTGCATATGGTTGCACTCGATCAGAGTTGGCAGTTTCACCTTTGTCACTCCATCTAAGGACTCCACAATGAAACCTGTGGCCCTTCTCCCTGTGGTCTCTGATACACCTGCACAGGTGCGAAGGGTGTAAGCTGAGTTTCACCCTTGATGTTCAGCAGGTCAAATAACTCGGTTCTGGCAAATGATTGGTTGCTTTGCTCATCCAGGATTACATAGACCTTGATTGCTTTGTGTGGCTGACTCTCTGGATAAACATAAGCAAGGCAGATCTTGGAGCATGATGTTGTCTTCCTACCATCTCCACTGACCTTAGTACACTTCAAAGTGACATCTGGTTGAAGTGTTTCAGCTTCTCTCGACCCCGCCATGCTCGGTTGAAGTTGTAGGGGGTGGTCCAGGATGCAAAGCTGTAACGTGAGCGTCGCTTTTACATTTAAAACATTTGATAGTTCTCTTTACTTACAGTTTCTGGACAGATGAGTGGTTGTAGCACAGCATCTGAAGCATATGCCGTTTTCCCTTAAGAACGTCTTACGCTCCTCTAGAGGCTTGTTCCTAAACCCCTTGCAGTGCTTGAGAGGATGGGGCTTCTTATGAATTGGGCATTGCTTGCTGACATCCAAATCACTTGAATTGCTCTCGTCATCTGACTGCGTCTGACTCACAGTATCTGATGAGACCTCGGTCTTGTGGACATAGACTGAGCTTTTCACTTGACTCTTGGCTGGCTGCTCAGGTTTTGGCCCACTGAGAAAAGAGCAAAGCTCGGATGATTGCGTGCTCGGGCCTCTCTGCAGATGAAGTCACAGGGGCGACTGTGGCTCAGGAGGTAGAGCAGGTCGTCCAATGATCCATGGGTCGGCGGTTCGACTCTCGGCTCCTCCTGTCTACATGTCGAAGTGTCCTTGGGCAAGACACTGAACCCCAAATTGCTCCCGATGTGCTGGTTGGTACCTTGCATGGCTTCCGCCGCAATCGGTGTATGAATGTGTGTGTGAATGGGTGAATGTAATGCACAATCTATGTAAAGCGCCTTGGATAAAGGCGCTATATAAATGCACCATTTACCATTTACAGAAGTAAGAGAATGGCGGAAAGATGAACAGCTTTGTATTGGGAACCTTGACCCATCCACTTCTCTTGAAGACTGTAAGGTAACTTGTCTACGATAGGTGCAACACCACGGGGGTGTCAAGATAGTTGAGCCCAGGTAAGTAATTAACCTTCACATTTCGCAGACTCCATCTCCTGTAGGAGATCTCCTACCTCCCGAAGTTTTGAGGGTTCCTTGATATTGATCTTCGGAAAACTGTCGAGTCTGTCAAATAGAGACCTTTCAACAACCTCTGGCGTGCCATAGCAGTCTTCCAGGCGCTCCCAAGCCTTCCTTAGACCTGTAGCAGGATTGCCTAAATGCACGGCTCGAATCCGCCTCACATGATGTGCAGACTGTTCTCCCAACCACTTTGACATCACATCTAGCTACTCACTAGCCGAAAGGTGCAAACCCTCATTCAAGAAAGATGACTTCCACGTCCAATAGCTCTCCGGACCGGATCATCAAACCTGGTTTGACAAGCTCGCGTCGTGCTAGCGATGTCACTCATATCAGAGTCTCCACGTGGTGGCTGTGGTGAAGACTGAATAGGTGTGGGAGAGAATGGCAGCGCTTGGATGTTGCGATGACTCACTGGCGTTTACCTCTCTGGTTTTGGCCTCTGTAATTGCAGAGTTGCACCATCGTTATCATTGTTATCAAGCTTCCCGTATTGTGCAGCTCGAGCTGCAGAGCGATGTTGCCTTGGCGGCGTTGAAGGTCTGAGATCATGAATGATGGGCTCCAACGGTGGTCCATATGGCTCGACACCTGCAGGGGTTATTACTTCTAGCTGGGCCTGCTGTTGAACAGAGTGGTTAACACGATCAGAGACAACACGCTCAGAGACAGCTTGTACTGAATGCTTCTCCTCATATTCACTTCTTGCTGCTTCCTCCAGCACCTCTGTCTCTGCAATGGCTGCAGCTAAATTGCCTTCTTGTTGAAGAAGTGCTTCCACCCGAGCCTTTTCAATCACGACATTCGCTTCCACCCGAGCCTTTTCAATCATGAGACCCGTTTTATTCTTAGTGAATTCGATCCTGGCCGGTGCGGCCTCCAGCTTGGCACGAGCCTTAGTGGCGGCTGTGCTAGTTGTTGAACTCCTTGCTGAAACGGAGGTTACGGACCTCGTCTTTAATGTTTGCTCCGTTGAGCCTTCACCTGAATGCTTTTTCTCTGACATCATGTAATGCTTATGCCGTCTGGGCGTTTGAAGCGTGATGATGAATAAGAAATACTTGGGGTGAAGCTTTCTTTCCTTTTGTTGTAGGCTGCTTTTTTTACTATTCTGTCTCAGATAGATGCGTCTACATCCCTTTACAGATAGCGAACATGATCAGGAATCAGAGTCGAAAACCAGGGTAGCATTCCAAACTTTACTGTCCTCTTCTCTTTATCCAATAATCGTTAATTTGTAAAACTGAAATAAACATTACAATGTCTTGGTCAGAAAACATACTTCAGCACAAATGTATAATCAATCACAGCATACAATAACCTCTGTGCATGTTGACAAAAAGCTACTGTAGTCTAGCATAATGACAAAAGCTACATTCTGCTTAGCTTAGTATCTTTACAGTATCATGACATGTATTTTAAACTCAAAACCACACATAGAATGCAACTGTAGAAATAAACACTGAAAACTCACAAGCAAAGGCTTTCCAAATAAACCAAAGGATAAGCAGAACACTGCATGAAAAGAGGAGTTAACGGGCAATTATGGGCACTGTATTTTGCCCGTAAACCTCAAGTTTAGCGGACATATACAGTAATATAAAGACTGTCTTTCATAGCAGACGCACTGTGGCCTCCAGTGCGTCACATGACCGGCTTGGCCAATGAGCTTGATCAAGCCCTCACGCAGCTTCTACCGGTTCTCGCGAGAGATGGCAAGCGAGAAGGGACATCTTTAGTCTGCAGCTGGGATAAGCACAGTAAACACAACAGCAACACTGGCCGTAGTGGCGCCTCATGGCCAGTGCAGCGTAAACAAGACTACCAGCAGGCGATATAGACCGATTCAGAAACGGGTCTCATGGTCGCAGCTTACGTATTTCCTGTAGGCGGAGACGACATAGCTGCGGTTTGAACACTGCATCTCTTCTACTACCACAGACGAATAACAGTCTAAGTCCACACTATTGATCCATAATATATAAATGATAGATAAGGGTTCAGGACAACAAGGCCTTTTCGTGGAGGGGTCAGTCTGAAATTTGGACTTAGACTGTTTTTCGTCTGTGGTACTCATTTACTGTAGAGTGACTGATGTTAGTCTGCCTCAAACTCTTTTACCTGCTTTTTACTAACACATTATAAAGATGCCCAGAACATCGGGATGAACCTGTGTAGTTTATGTAGTTATGTATGTATGTTTATGTAGTTATGTTTATGTAGTTTACACAGCGCACACAGTGGCCTCTCCAATATGGCACAGAAACCCATTAGAAAAGACATAGCTGGGCTACACACACTGTAGGCCTATCTATGGCAAGGCGCTGATTATCAAAACATATACATTTAATAGTAAACACTAAACAGTGCTGGCACACACGCGCACACTGGCACATAAACCAGAAAAGAGAACGCAACATGAGACGAGGCATAATTGGCACAGCACACTGAGCGCAGCGCAGCAGCACAGCGCAGCAGCAAAGCGGCTCGCTCCAGCCATATGAACACAATACAAAAGTACCTTCAGAACACAATAGAAGACATATAGGTCATAGGTATAATTAACATTATTGCAGCCAGCAACAGTTTGGCACATCATCAGAATAGAATCTGCTATTACCTTCCACGTTCACGACGTGAACAACATTTCCTTCTCCTCCTCCTCTGACAACAACTCCAAGTCGCACTGACCGGAGACGGAGAGATTCATGCGTCCCGCGCGTAAAGCTAGTCACTGTCATCACGGGGTGGGGGGGATAAAGTTTGCGTGCTTCTGTACTTCTCTGACACAGCACAGTTCAACTTCAGCCAGTCAATTTATGGGACACGCTGAGAGCGAACATCAAAGGAGAACACAGCTGCAGGTTGTTAATTAAGGCTGTGGCTGAACTCCGATTGAAAAGGGAAAGAATGACTTATGTCCGTGACAATAACCAATCCTACAGTTTGAATTCTGTACACATAGAGCAAAAATAATATGGGGAAAACAAATGATTTCTTTTTTTTGTTGTACTTAACTTTCGACTTAATTTTAATCGACTTGTGTTAATGAAGTCGATGCGTCGATGCATCGATTGTTTTTGTTTTTTTAATGTTTTTTTTGTGGCTTTCGCCTTTATTTTATATTTTGTATGGAGGGACAGACAGTAGGCTGACAGGAAATGGGAAGAGAGATGGGGGGAAGACATGCAGTGAAGGCCGTCGGGATCGGGAGTCGAACCCGCGGCACACTGCCAGACTGGATTGCCAGCCAAGGTGCCTGGACCACTGAGCCATGGCCCAGGCCTGCATCAATTGTTTTAAATAGATATATACTGTAGATCAGACATTCGAGTTCCATTTAGCAGACAGAGAGATGGCCTGGGCAGCCTCCTACCTTTAGCAGTGCTCTTGTTGTCCCACAGCTTGTCAAAGATGATTCCCAGTTCCTTTGCGTACTCGTCTCCGTACCAGACCAGCAGTTCTTTTCCACGGGCCACAGGACGAAAGGTACGATACAAGACACGTCCTCCATGCTGGAACGCTATCAGGTTCTGCTCCTCCTCATTACGAGCACAGTTCACATACCTGACGCACGCACGCACACACACGCACGCACATGCACACATTTCAATTTATAGTTAGTTAGTTAGTATTTTACTCATATTACTGATAGTTGACAAGCCTGTGTGCAGTACTGTGTGCATCTAGAGGTAGCTCTACAAATATATATGTGTAACTATAATCTAGAGGTCTACACACTGCATAAATATAATGTATAATGTATAGGTGTAAACTAACAGTGTGTTGGAGAGAGCACTGATCTACAAGTGTCTGCAACCAGATAATGAATGAATGATGTCCTGTACCTCATCCAGTTGGACCGAGTCTCGTCCTTAGCATCAATGTACTCGTAACGCTTTCTATTCTTGCGGATCTAAAGGAAAAGAAACTTGTGATTTATGTTTAGCAGCTCAGTGAGAAACAGGACATAGGCTCCTGTCCTACAGCCACAAGGCTACTTACATTATAGAAACAGGAGATAGGCTCCTGACCTACAGCCCCAAGGCCGTAGGTCTTACAGTATCCGTATAGCCTATACCCTATACATTATGCTGACTTAATACATGGCTTGGTTGGATGCTTGATTCTGATTGGTCAATCGCTGAATTCAGTGGTCTGTTATTTCTGGCTACGAGGTTGTAGGTCTGCTATTTTTGAAAAATAGTGAAAATGTGGCGCAAATCTTTATATATATTCTTTCAGAGCGAACATTTTTAACTCAAATCTTTGCTTCTGGGGGGGTCCCTGGAACAACATATTTTCAGATGGGGGTCGGTGGCAAAATACAGATCATTGTTGGGGTCCTTGACAGGAAATATTGAGCACCACTGATATAGGGTGTAAAAACGTGTACGTCACCAAGAGGGGGCAGCGTCTGAAAAGCTAGCTGTGCCATTCTTGTGGGCTTTAAACTCTAGCCCACATCACTCAGAATAGAGTGACGGTGGTATGTTTTTGTAAATATTGAGCTCGTTCTTGGAGACAACATAGTGAACCAACACCAGGATGGATAGAAAGAACGTCGGGCCCAAATACCTTACAAGGACAAGGAAAATGTCGTGAACAAACACGGCTGTGCTTAGATACTTTGTTGAATGATATGTCTCTGCGCCCGTGCGCCGATCCAAGCCATTCTACGTCTTTTTGTAAACTCGTCAATCTGGGTTCCTTGATGCTGTCTTCATGCTGGAAAGCTGAAAATCTAATTCCGTTTTCTGGCTCATTCCCTCGACGTGACCTGCCGTGGCACTTATTTACTGAGCAAGTCTGCACCATTGTGAGGTCAGTTTAAAAAAAGAACGTATACAAGCACACCGGATAGTCGCTCAATGTAAACAAGCCAACAAGTATGGCGGCCGTTACCACGTGACACATATGTTGACGCCCCCTCAAGGAGATTTTGGTACGCTCTATAGAAACATAGGTATTTCAGAAAACGTTTAGGATTTAGAAGGCGTTTTTTAAATTTCGAAAGTCAGGCCTAAATGGGATAAACTCAAGAGGACCAGGTGTTTAATGATCCTGAATTGGCTGAATTCAGTGATTGAATTCGCTGAATTCAGTGATTGAATTCGCTGAATTCAGTTATTGAATACAGCTTGAAACTAAGCAGCGCAGCAGGTGCTCTGTGTCTTTTGATTAGATAGCGATCAGTCACTATACACAAATAATGCATGCAGCTAAATTAATGATTGACCAATCAGAATCAAACATCCAACCATGCCGTGTGTAATAAACTGATATTATTATGTACTGTATGACATACACATATATCATATAAATACACATAGTATGACGTAAAAAATGTCACACACACGCGCACACACACACAGACTCACCACCCAGGAGTATCCACTCTCCACAGCCTGCTTTTTGCCAATCTTCACTCCTTCATACGGACCAAAGTGAGTCCCGGCGTCCAGCTCAGAGTCTCCACAGTAAAACACCCCTAGACCTGCACCTCGAATGCGTGACTTTTTAATCTAAAGCGCACACGCACACGCGCACACACACACACACACACACACACACACACACACACACACACACACACACACACACACACACACACACACACACACACACACACACACACACACACACACACACACACACACACACACACACACACACAGAGAGAGAGGCAGATATTAAGATATTGTGTGTTCGACTGCATATATGGAGCATAGCAGTGGGAGTGGTTTTCTGGACCCACTGAAAAATCTGCCATTCTTTTTTTTTCCCATATAGATTTATACATATATTTACATCATTTATTTTAAGCCTATAGAATCCAGCCTTCCAGGATGCTGGTGAATCACGACCATAAAACCTTTGATTCTGTGAAGAAAGACACATGAAATCAGCTAAACAAAGGGTATTTACATGTAGTATATCATATAATTATATATTATTATTATTATTATTATTATTATTATTATTATTATTATTATTATTATTATTATTACAGTATATCATATAATTGAGCCAAAAGGCAAAGCTCTCTGTCTACCTTCCTACTCTCACCTATGGTCATGAAGTGTTCCTACTCTCACCTATGGTCATGAAGTGTGGGTCATGACCGAAAGAATAAGGTCCCGAATACAAGCGGAAAAAAGTTTTCTCCGACGGGTGGCTGGCATCTCCCTTAGAGATAGGATGATAAGTTCAGTCACGCGAGTGAGACTCGGAGTAGAGTCGCTGCTTCTTCGCCTGGAAAGGAGCCAGCTTAGGTGGTTCGGGCATCTGGTTAGGATGCCTCTCGGGCGTCTCCCTATAGGGAGGTCCTCGAGGCACGTCCCACTGGGAGGAGACCCCGGGGCAGACCAAG
Source organism: Electrona antarctica (assembly GCF_951216825.1). Taxonomy (NCBI): domain Eukaryota; kingdom Metazoa; phylum Chordata; class Actinopteri; order Myctophiformes; family Myctophidae; genus Electrona; species Electrona antarctica. The sequence goes on from NC_136794.1 coordinate 3,065,323, forward strand.
GCGCAGTTGGAGGAAACACATCGACTCACTGGCCTTGGAACGTCTCGGAATCCCCCAGGAGGAAGTCACTAATGTTGCTCTGGAGAGGAATGTCTGGAGCTCTTTGCATGGTGGAGCTGTTGCCCCCGCGACCCGACTACGGATAAGCGGTTGAAGATGGATGGATGGATCATATAATTAATTATTCAAACTTTTTTTTCTTCTTCACAGAATCAAAGGTGTTTCACCAGCATCCTGGATGGCTGGATTATATAGGCTTGGAAAAATGTATAATCATATTTGTGTAAATCTCTATGGGAAAAATGAATGGCAGATTTTTCAGTGGTTCTCAAAGTGGGGTCCGGGGAACCCCAGGGGTCCCCAGCAAAATGATAGTTTGGAACCAAATGGACCCTTAACGCTGAGAGTGTACAAATGGAAGATTTGTACACTCTCAGAGTTAAATTAACATTGATTTTGCAATATAAATTAGTATAATTTATACCTTATATAAGTATAGTATAAGCATACCTTATATCCAGGAGGAAGGGTCTTCCGCGCTCGGTCAGTCTCTTCTCCTGCTACATCCTGGTTGTCGGTGGTGAATGCAGGAGGTCCGTGTACCTCACATTCCTTTAAAAAGTACTCCTTAGGCCGACACTTGTCACAGGCTGGACACACGCACGCACGCACACACGCACGCACACACACACACACACACACACACACACACACACACACACACACACACACACACGCACGTGAGTCACACTTGTTTGTTTGTATGTGTGAAAGCAGTACTCAATAGAAATTAAGTTAATACCATAAAGGTAAAGGAAATAGTATGCAATAGTGGACACTGAGCTGGAATAAATGCAGTGGAATTAGCTCTGACAACAACAACACCAACAACAACAACAACAACAACATACATGACCTGCAGTGACCAAACCTCAGCCATAATGGGGATTGGGAATTATCGATTAAGTCATTAATAAAGCATTAAGCCACAAGAGGTGTCAGGTTACTGGGTATTACCCTCTCAGCCATTATAAAATACCCGGTAAGCCGGGACCTCGTGTGGCTTATTGCTTTTCTAAAACGGTTGCAAACATTATAGCAATATTAACCTCAAAACCGTTCAATTCACAAAAGTATAGCTACACTTTGTGCCACTTTGCGCCACCAGAGCGAGCCACAGTTCCTTGTTTTCACTCGGCCAGTCTCTGTGACGGGGGAATAGGAGGCGCTTGATGTCTTTACAAGGCCGCCCGGAGCCACACATTCACAGTCATATGAGCGCGGGCGGTGCTTAGACACCCGCACAGCCAGGGTGTGTAAGGCAATCAAGTGCTCCCCTTCCCCAGTTCAGCTACAGAGCTGCGGGATCAGCTGGGATTGATATAAAGTGATTGAAGGTGTGGATTGAGATTTACAACGCTAACCAGCCAATCAGAATCAAGTATTGGGACTAACTGTTTTAGAATTGATCATTTATAACCTTATCAAATATCAATCGATTAACCGGTTAGTTGATAAGCGCCACCTTATTCCTGGCCAGGCACACTGTGTAGGGGGTCCTGTTTACCAGTGTTGCCATGTCTGCTTATTATAGATGAAGGTGAATGCACAGTGATGAAATGGGAGCGTGTAGGCGTAGTACCTCTGCATGGTCACAAGATGGCAAACTTTCCTAACATTGGTCTGATTACTATAACATACCATTGTGTATGCACTCAAAATGATACACATATTATAACATGTGGAATGTGATTTATAACAATAGTATACAGGTTATAACATGTGGAATGTGATGTATAACATTGGTATACAGGTTATAGCATGTGGAATGTGATTTATAACAATAGTATACAGGTTATAGCATGTGGAATGTGATTTATAACAATAGTATACAGGTTATAGCATGTGGAATGTGATTTATAACAATAGTATACAGGTTATAGCTAGAATGTGATTTATAACAATAGTATACAGGTTATAGCTAGAATGTGATTTTGGACACATACTGTATGAAGGATGACCTACTGTAGTAATTGTCGCCCTCTGGAACTTCCGGTTCTTCGTAATTAATGTCTGACCGTTTTCTGAGCTTTCTGTCACTGGGACGCTCTGCTCCTGACACCTGACCACCTATGACACACGCACGAACGCACGCACGCACGCACGCACGCACGCACGCACGCACGCACGCACGCACGCACGCACGCACGCACGCACGCACGCACGCACGCACGCACGCACGCACGCACGCACACACACACACACACACACACACACACACACACACACACACACACACACTGTACTGTACCATGATGCAATCTCATTGTTAACTAATAAAGACATATACTCCCTTCTGACGACCCAATTCTGTGCTTTGGCTTTAACCCCTGCATGTCCATAACTGTAGCTATCCACTGAGTCGTGTTTAGTTCAAGGATATACAGAACAGCAGCAAGTTGCAAACTTCGAAACCACCTCACACAAAGTTCCAACTTAGCCCAGTTATAGCTTAAATGGCTTCACTTAAAAACCATTTAAACTATATAACTAGGCCAAGTTTGAACGTAGTGTGAGTTGTCTTGTCACTCCTCCATGCCAAAAAAAGAAACGTTGATGCCAAATGCAGAGGTTTCAACAAAATATGGACTACTAAGTATTTATTTACTGAAGTCAGAGGTAATAATAATAACATACTCTTACCAGCTTGTCAAAACAATGCCATTTACTGCTTTTTATATAGAAATATAATTGTTATTATGCAGACTTGAGTTCAGCCTTTTGGTCCGCGGGCCCTCCACAATATATTCTGTTTCTCATTTGGCCCCTTGGGAAAAATAATTGCCCATCCCTGTTCTAAACTGTACTTTGGTAATACAGTACAAATACCAGACAGATCAGGAGTCCACTCATCGTCGTCTTCATTCTCGTTCTCCTCTTCATCGCTTGGTCGAGGTGAGGAGTTCTCTCCTGGTGGGAGGGGGGGGGGGGGGACAGCTTCATACGAATCCTGCCATAGAGCACCGAAGTCCTGACGTCACTGCCCTCTACTATCAGTAGAGGGCACCAGTCCCATGGTTCGTGTATTTTTTTATAAGCATTATAATCTCCATAGGGGGATTTTAGATCGCCTCATATAAGAACTGTGTTTGAAAAATAAACCGATCACCCCGGCCTTTTCACTCATATGGATATGAAGCATCGACTGGAGGTGGAAATGTACAAATATACCCAAATAGTAACAAAATAAGCCTTAGAAACGAGCCAAACAACCCAGAGACTACATTTCCGGGTAGGCTGCTTCTGCCCGCAGCCCGTCGCACAACAGAAACTGAACGTTAATTACGTTTATTTTAATTTTAATTTTATTGATATATAATGTATCGTGGTTAGTACGAGTCGAGTCACCACCAGCTGAGCTTACGTCAACGAGGAATCTCAGGAATGCAATATGTTGACAGCTGGGCGTGACGTATATGCTCAGCGACATTGCATTCATATGTAGTTTCAAGGCTTTTGCGGTCACATTAATTCAATTTTCTCTAGAAACTGGCTGTATCAAATATGAATGGACATCATTAACGACGCACAGCCACTCCCCTGACAGAAACGCCGGGGTGGTCGGTTTATTTTTCAAACACAGTTCTTATATGAAGCGACATAAAATCGCCCTATGGAGATTTCAATACATATAAAAAAATACACGAACCTGTGTGTTGGTGCGCTCTACTGAAAGTGACGTCAGACTTCGGTGCTCTATACTGGTATGCTAACCAGAGGCCAGAGCATGCAGGTTACTGTAGGAAATGTGGGGTCCGGCAAGGGGGTTACTCTCGCCAGCCCTATCTAACCCATTTAGGCCTGACCTCGAAATTAAAAAAATGTCTTCTAAATCCTGACAGTTTTCTGAAATACCTATGTTTCTATGACAGTGGTGTTCAATATTTCTTGTCAAGGACCCCCAGAATTATGTGTATTTGGCCGCCGACCCCCATTTGAAAATATGTTGTTCCAGGGACCCCCCCAGAAGCAAAGATTTGAGTTAAAAACGTTCGCTCTGAAAGAATATATATTAAAAGATTTTAGGCACATTTTCACGATTTTTCATAAATAGCAGACCTACAAGCTCGTAGCGCGGCACTCGGTGCAGCGCTATGAGCTTGTAGATCTGATATTTTTCAATAGCTAAAGCATAGCATAATGCTTGAAACACCAAAAGGGGTTCCCGTCATGAATGCGTATATATGAACGATCTCTCTGTTCAGCTAAATAACTGTAACACAGGTTGTTAAGATAGGAAACTCCCTGGTGAACCATCTGATGTATGCGGAAGACTTGGCAATACTTTCTCTTAATAGTGCTGCTGGGTTTCAACAGTATGCTCTGAATATGGTGTAGCATTTGACATAAAATGCAATGCCAAAAGGAGTGTAGTAATGATCTGCAGGACCTTTCCTTTCCTTCCTTTTATTTGTAAGATCTAGTGTTATCTATTTGCAGTAAAGCTACGTGTCTGGGACATGTGACAAAAAAAAATTCTGATGATGAGGATCTGTCTAGGCAGCGCCGTATACACTGACACCACGGCGCGTAAACAGCGCCTCAAACTGTGACTCCGCCCACAAACGGGGGAAGTTGTGATTTTCGCTTGTTCACTGCAATGCAATTTGCGGCATTTTCAAAACAATATTGAGCAGAGTAGCGATTATCAAACGTATTTGCAATGCCATACGTTGAAAGATCTGTTGCCCGTGGACAAGGCGCGCTACCTCCGCAAGTTTGATAGCATCGGCATAGATGTTTGTCCGTATGTGATTAAGGATTGGACCAAGTTGCATTGGCAGCCATAGAAAATTCCGGGGTAAATTCTTACCCCGGATGTGACGTTTTTGGGCGTTCCTGTCTAGCGTGGTGTCAGTGTATACTACTAGAATTTCGCGGGCCTTCGGCCCGCTCATCCCAGAGTTGCGTTGCCCCGCGTTGCGATACAGAAGTCCACAGATACAGAAGTCCACAGTGACACGCGTTGTATGCAGCTGTTTTGTGTTGCAGCGCGTGCGCGCGCGCGCGTGTAGTGTTGTTGTTCTTATCCATAACAATAAATGGATCAAATATGCTCTATATTAGTTATGTATAGATTTAAAGCAGTGGCTGTCAAAGGTGTGATCCAGGGACCCTCATGGTTCCTTGAGGGGGTTCCAAATGGACCCATTATAGGTCTGTAACGCTGAGAGTGTACAAATGGAACCAAGTGGACCCTACAGGTCTGTAACTCTGAGAGTGTACAAATGGAACCAAATGGACTCTGTTATAACGTTTAACTGTGATACTGTACAAATGGAATCAAATGGGACTCTTATGGGTCCATTTGGTTTTACTCTCAGAGTTATGGGGGTCCTTGAAATTTAAAAGGGTTGAGAAGCTGTATGCAATGGCTTATGTCTTGTAAAAAGAGAGACCAGCCTATTCTCCAAAGCATGATATCTTATGCTTTGCTAGGTTGTACAAATTAATATTGGGTCAATATAATTTGCAGGACTCACGTGTGTGCTCTCTGTCTCTCTCGCTCTCTTCTCTCTCCTCCGTCTCTGGGGTGTGTGGGGGGGGGGGGGGGGGATTAGTGGCGCTGCCTGCGACAGTGCTATACTTCTCCAGCAGCGGTGCAGAACCGAGAGAGTGACACATTCTTGTGGATGTAAACTGCGCAAGTTGTAGCTTTAAAGTTCGGATTGTGTAGTCGCACCGGTGGTACAAAGTGAATGTTACAACTCGCATGGTGATGTTGTAAGGCGCAAATGCGAGTACCTAGTCGCACTGTCGAGCCCTGTGTAGTGTAGTGGCATTTTCGCTGCATCGCGAGGCGATCCAAATTCCCCCCCGCGCACGCACGCACGCACACACACACACACACACACACTGGACGTAGCTGTGTGTTGTTGCAGCGCGCGCGTGTGCGTGTAGTGTTGTTGTTGTTGTTCGTGTCGATATTTGCGCGTCGGTTTGTCCCGCTTGTACCACGCCAGGTTTGCACAGTGCGCTCAGTGCGATATTTCCGAACGTGGGCGTTGTGTGTGTGTGTGTGGGTGGGTGTGTGTGTGTGTGGCTGGCTGTGTTTTGTTGCGTGGGGATCGCCATGTGAGGGGGCTAGCCAATAAGGGCCCTGTGTTGCATGTGGAGAATTGTGTAGGTGAGTGTGTGTGGTGTAGCCGAACGGGGTGGTGAGGACATGAGGGGGATGTAGCACAGCAATCGGTGACCCCTACATTAAGCTGTGTTGCTCCCAAGATGCAGTGCAAATGCGTGTTGTAGCAACCGTAGCCAATGGGAAAACAGGATGCAGTGTTGCCAGGTCCGCGAATTGTAAGCGAGTTGTAAGTAGCGTGTTGAATGGCATTTTTTCTGGGCTTGTTTTCATAGACCTGGCAACAAATTAGGCGGGGGTGTCGGTGCTTGTGGCGTGTTTGTGTTTATTATTGATATTGATGTTGTTTGTGAGTGTGGACGGGAGGCGGCTGTAGTGGCAGTGCAATGACAGTTTTTACGCGGGTGTTGTTGACTGTGGGCGTGCGGCGTGACATGAGGAGATAGCCGTGGATCGACGCGGAGGGTAAGACTGTGTCGTGTTAGTGTGTTGTTGCAGTGTGTGTTGCAGCGTGTTGCAGCGTGTCAGTGACGTAGTAGCTGGTGCCTTTTGTTCCTGTGCGTGCTTTTGGGGACATGTTTTCAATTGTATATAAGGATGGCTCTATTTTTGTCCATACTAAACCCCTTAATCTTCTTAAACTACTTTGCCTTTTGTTAAAATAGGCAGTTAAAATAGGCAGTCTACAAGCTCTCAACGTGTCGATGTAGATTGGCTAGTTGAACTATTAAATAATAATATGCTCGAGCTAACATGCTGGGGAGGATATTTCACTCATGTCCACCTCCTGAGGTCTTAAAGACCAGGCTGCAATTAGAAACTGGCCCCTGTAAAATCTGAATCCCCCACCCACCCCTTTTTCCCTTCACTGATGATTTACTATTTTCTTTTTGGCTATATAGAAGTGTATATATGTATGTCTCTAAATGTTATGATGAATTGAACAAGGTGGACCCTCTTGTAAACAAGTGTAGTGCTTTATGGTGTCGTCCACTCACAGTTAACAGTTTTTTGTATTGAGTTGTGCTTGAAATATACTGTAATTCTGCAAGCTGTTAATAAATTCCTCAATCAATCAATCAATGCTCCAAACGTCAGTTTTGGTGCAATAAAGGCATCTATTTGGTGGCAGTGTTCAGCCTTTTTACCGTCAATCCTGGAGCGTTTTCTGAGCCTGGAACGCACCGTTGCTCCTTCTGTCGCCTGAACACCTGAAAAACACACACATTGGACTTTTATTTGGATCTATTTGGATCTGCACAAAAAGCACAATGCGGGGGCACGGTGGCACAGTTGGTAGTGCTGTCGCCTCACAGCTAGAAGGTCCTGGGTTCGATTCCCGCTCGGGACGCTGTGGGCGCTGGCGGCGTGTTTCCTCCTCCGCGTCGTCAGTGCCCATACCCGAGGCGGGGTTGGCGAAAGGGCCTTTCTGTGTGGAGGTTACATGTTCTCCCCGTGTCCCCTAGGGTAGGTACCCTCACAAAAACATGCAGTAATCCTGGTCTCTAAACTACCAGCCGGGGCGCCTGATGGAGGGGGAAGGAACTGGTTGGAATAACGTGTTCCTTCCACGCGCTACGTCCAACCAGGGAAACTCCCCCCTGTCAGGTGTAAAGGAGCAACTTGGACATGAAGGAAGTATGAGTTCAAGTCTGTTGCTCTCCATGTCCCCCATATATGGGGACTAGGTTGGCGGAGGGTGTGTAGAGCCCAGGATCACATTAAATAATTGACACAGGGGTGAAAAATGGGTTACAAAATTGTGGGATAAAAATTATTTAAGAAAAAAAAAAGCACAATGCATAATAGATCAACACAAACAGGGTTAGATCAGAAAAAAAGGTTACATTACGGTCAAACCAGATGACATAGAATGTTAGAAATGCAGTGCATGCATGCATGTGAAAAAGGCTAATTATTTTTTTGTATGAATATTGTTTTATTGCATTTGTATACAGTATGTGTGTTTTTTTTCCAATTACTTGTTACATTTATTTCTTGTTTGTGGAGAAAATGAAAAACATCTAATGCAATAAATAAAAGGAAAATCAAACACATTTGAAAGTGAAATGTCCCTTTCAGTAACACGGTACTGCTGTACTCACCATTACTCAGTAATAATGGCGTAGAAAGGCCAGACAGACGAGGGCTCCCGTCCTCATCTCCTTTCTTCTCGCTTGGCCGAGGGGAGCAGGTTTTCCCCTGAGCAGTCCTGTGTCTCCTCACAACTTTCGGAGCTTTAGACTTCAGACCTGATGGGGGGGCGGGGCAGTTAGAGAAGCAAAGGACAGATCAACATATTCGTGGGTGAGACACAGTGACGGTGTGATGTGTAGAGATTATTGGACATTTAAAAAATAATAAAATGTCTATATATTTACTGTAATTCGAGCCTATTCACATACCGTTGCTTGTAAACAAACACGGGGACGTTTTTTACCTGTGTGACCTGCAGTCCTCATGTGGCGTTTCAGATGACTGCAGCGTCCAAAGACGTCGCCACACTCCGCACAAGTAAAGCATTTCTTCCCCGTGCCACTGCTCGATCTCTGGCCCTGCATGGGCAGCTCGTTGCGGGCAGACAAGCGTCGTCCCTCCGCATTCCGCGTCTCGTGCGAGTTCGGCTCGTTTAAAGGAGACTCATCTTCCATGTCCTCCTCGGACTCCACTGGACGCATCCAGCGGTCCCCATCAGGGATGTGTGAAGTCGAGGAGGTGCTGGCTACAGGCTCTCTCTCTCCGTTTTCATCACCTTCCATGTTCTCCTCCTTGGACTCCATTTGACGCATCCAGCGGTCTCCATCAGGAATATGTGAAGTCGAGGAGGTGCTGGTTACAGGCTCTCTCTCTCCGTTTTCATCACCTTCCATGTTCTCCATTGGACGCATCCAGCCGTCTTCATTGGAAGCGTGTGAAGAGAGGAGCCTGCACTCATCGCCGGTTGGTTGCGATGCTCCACGGTCCTTTGTGTCAGCTTGTGGTCTCCACGTGTGTTCAGCTGAGGTGCTGCTGCAGGCGGCTACAGGCTCTCTCTCTCCGTTCTCCTCATCTTCTTCTTCTTCTTCTTCGGTTTCCACTGCTAGTGGACATGTCAACGATGACCCGGCAGCCTCCTCCTCTGCTCTCTGAAGTGGCTCTTCTTCTTCCTGACCCCGTGGTATCTGCGGAGGTTCTGGTTCCCTCTGGACCAGACTGGAGGTCCTCTCGTCGTGTTCAGTGCAGGGACACACGTGCAGGCGAGGGAACTCTGGACAAGAGTGAAGTTTTAGAGTTGTTTTAGCTCTTGAGAGAGAGGTTACTATATCTATTTGAAAGAGACACGCTATACTTGATAACCCAGCTATACAATAAAACGAAGAGCTCATATAATACCAGCTCTACAGATACAGAGAGAGAGAGAGAGAGACACAGAGGGATGCATGAGAAAGTGATGTACCTTTACGATATACCATACGCCCAACGTATCCGGATCCATGTGTAGGCCCATATAACGTCAACGTTAACCGATCAGGATCCTGAGGTAGTTCCTCCTGCTGTTCCTCTGGTTCTACGTCCCCCTGGACCACCAGACTGGGACTACTGTCCTCCTGTGGTGGTTCTGCTTTCACCTGGACCACCAGACTGGGACTGCTGTCCTCCTCACTCTGTGGCGGTTCTACTTTCACCTGGACCACCAGACTGGTACTGCTGTCCTCCTCACTCTGTGGCGGTTCTACTTTCACCTGGACCACCAGACTGGGACTGCTGCCGTCCTCCTCACTCTGTGGTGGTTCCACTTTCACCTGGACCACAACTGGAATGAGTAGATCTAGAAGGAGAGGTGAGGTAATGTCAGCAGAAGAGCAAAGAAGAACGTCCACCTCAAGTGGTTTCAAATTGGCCTCATAGCGGCACTATATATCTGCTGTCGGGAGGAAACCTCATAACTCCAAAATGTTCATTTTTTCAGGAAATGAAAAATATACATTTTTCAGGAAATAAAGAAAACCTTATATTTTTTAAAACAAAGCAATACAGCCTCATCAAAGTTGGTGTTGTAACTTTATGTATGGTCAAGTACTTCCACGAGAGGGGGAGAGGTGGTGGAGTTAGTTGCTTTAGCAGACATTTTGAGGGTCCAATGGAGTTAAGAGGTTTTGTCCAAAGCACTTTGTACTACTTTCCATTGGTTCAATATTTTCGAAACAACACACACAACACACATAAAGGGTGTTCAATAGCACTGATTTATGGCAAACAATCTAAAACCTCAAAAATGGAGTTATGAGGTTTCCTCCCGACATCAACGATTTCAGGCCGCTTCACATGTTGGCCTATGACTCTTGAACCGTAAATAAAAAAATGTTTTCTCATGTCCTGGGTTAGGGTCATGTCATATGAAAGCAGGGAATCGTAGCTTTACATTGACATATTGGTTGTTCAGTTTGACCCACCGGTTTTGGAGATATGGCTTATAGAGTAATGTCTTGAAAAGGTTCACTTCTGTGGTCTCTAACATTACACCTAGCTACATGTTTAAGCATTTATTTCATATTTACATGTCGATTTCAGCTCTGACACTTATTTCAGACATGCTCTAGTACGTGAAGAGTCTGCCTCTGTGCTATTAACTCATTTTGGACAGTTAGTCTTGCCGCCATGACTGTCTGTGTGTGTGTGTGTGTGTGTGTGTGTGTGTATGTGTGTGTGTGTGTGTGTGTGTGTGTGTGTGTGTGTGCGTGCGTGCGTGCGTGCGTGCGTGCGTGCGTGCGTGCGTGCGTGTGTGTGTGCGTGCGTGCGTGCGTGCGTGCGTGCGTGTGTGTGTGTGTGTGTCTCACAGCATGTGACATTGTCAGCCTGGTTATAGACTGGAGTGTCGCTAACAGTCCTCCAGGAGGCAGCAGAGTTCAGGTCTTGACTCAGGGCAGCTGAGCTGCTGGATATCTGCTTCAAACACACACATGCACGCACGCACGCACGCACGCACGCACGCACGCACGCACACACACACACACACACACACACACACACACACACACACACACACACACACACACACACACACACACACACACACACACAGGTTGCATTTAGCCATCTAACAATTCTTTTCATAGTCGATTCATTGGCCAATTTTTGAAACGATTAGTGGGATTATGGCACTTGTTGTTAGAAATGTTCTAACTAAGATTATAATATATAATATAAAATAATTTTATGTTGTTAGACATGTTCTAATAACAAAATAATGCGCATGAATAATTCATTCAAAAAAATAATTTAGTACATTTTGCTCAGCTGCTGAAATAAAGTCAAAATAAATGAAAGCCAACTATGTGACCTTTATTCTGATTCTGACTGGCTGCATACATTTTGATTAAAGAATAGCTAAAAGGTAACGCAGGTCATTTAAAAATGAAATGTTCAAGCCATATTTGTATTCTTGATCCTATAATCTGCACACAGTTAGCCTTACAGACATAGTTGTATTGGCTTTAATTGCATCCGCAGGTCACAGATTACTATGAAAGATTACTATGAAACCCTCAGTCAGTCAGTCAGTCGGATTAAGGTTGGTGAGGGGTGCGTTAAAACGACCGGATTAAGGTTGGTGAGTGTTGCGTTAAAACGACCGGATTAAGGTTGGTGAGGGGTGCGTTAAAACGACCGGATTAAGGTTGGTGAGGGGTGCGTTAAAACGACCGGATTAAGGTTGGTGAGGGGTGCGTTAAAACGACCGGATTAAGGTTGGTGAGGGGTGCGTTAAAACGACCGGATTAAGGTTGGTGAGGGGTGCGTTAAAACGACCGGATTAAGGTTGGTGAGAGGTGCGTTAAAACGACCGGATTAAGGTTGGTGAGGGGTGCGTTAAAACGACCGGATTAAGGTTGGTGAGGGGTGCGTTAAAACGACCGGATTAAGGTTGGTGAGGGGTGCGTTAAAACGACCGGATTAAGGTTGGTGAGGGGTGCGTTAAAACGACCGGATTAAGGTTAGTGAGGGGTGCGTTAAAACGACCGGATTAGGGTTGGTGAGGGGTGCGTTAAAAGACCGGATTAAGGCTGGTGAGGGGTGCGTTAAAATGACCGGATTAAGGTTGGTGAGGGGTGCGTTAAAACGACCGGATTAGGGTTGGTGAGGGGTGCGTTAAAATTACCGGATTAAGGTTGGTGAGGGGTGCGTTAAAATTACCGGATTAAGGTTGGTGAGGGGTGCGTTAAAATGACCGGATTAGGGTTGGTGAGGGGTGCGTTAAAATGACCGGATTAGGGTTGGTGAGGGGTGCGTTAAAAGACCGGATTAAGGTTGGTGAGGGGTGCGTTAAAACGACCGGATTAGGGTTGGTGAGGGGTGCGTTAAAATTACCGGATTAAGGTTGGTGAGGGGTGCGTTAAAATGACCGGATTAAGGTTGGTGAGGGGTGCGTTAAAACGACCGGATTAGGGTTGGTGAGGGGTGCGTTAAAATTACCGGATTAAGGTTGGTGAGGGGTGCGTTAAAATGACCGGATTAAGGTTGGTGAGGGGTGCGTTAAAACGACCGGATTAGGGTTGGTGAGGGGTGCGTTAAAACGACCGGATTAAGGTTGGTGAGGGGTGCGTTAAAACGACCGGATTAGGGTTGGTGAGGGGTGCGTTAAAACGACCGGATTAGGGTTGGTGAGGGGTGCGTTAAAACGACCGGATTAGGGTTGGTGAGGGGTGCGTTAAAACGACCGGATTAAGGTTGGTGAGGGGTGCGTTAAAACGACCGGATTAAGGTTGGTGAGGGGTGCGTTAAAACGACCGGATTAAGGTTGGTGAGGGGTGCGTTAAAACGACCGGATTAGGGTTGGTGAGGGGTGCGTTAAAACGACCGGATTAGGGTTGGTGAGGGGTGCGTTAAAACGACCGGATTAGGGTTGGTGAGGGGTGCGTTAAAACGACCGGATTAAGGTTGGTGAGGGGTGCGTTAAAACGACCGGATTAAGGTTGGTGAGGGGTGCGTTTAGGTGTGCTGCCCCGTGGGAGGTTAGGGTTAGGGTGAGGGTTTGAGATATCGGACCAATGGTATGTCTAACCAAAAGCATGCACCCCCGTCTGTCACGCCTCCATATATGGTTGTCAGTCCGTCACGCCTCGTGGCACGTCACACCACCATATGTGGCCGTCAGTCCATCACGCCTCGTGACACGCTTCATATATGGCCGTCTCGGCGTCTCCATGTATGAAGATCACAACACTGACTTCATCAAACCCTGGATAGCCATACATGGAGAAGACTTGGATCATCACCTACATCTGCATATCTGGAGCCGGCCAGCAATGTCTCACCCACGATTAATTGCAAAAGAAAATCCAGCAATTAGTTCTGAAGTCGATTACGATTACTAAATTAGCTGGCAACTAATTGAATAATCCATTTGATTACGATCAATCGATTAATTGCTGCAGCCTTACACGCACGCACGCACGCACGCACGCACGCACGCACACACGCACGCACACACACCTTCTGTCACTACTGGACTAGTCAACAAGTATTTGCCAGGCAATATCTTGTACATACCGGCAGTGGCGTGCACAGACATTTAGAGGGGCAGGTGCTCAAGTTAAAAAAGGGCACCTTGTGCAGCGCGTGGAACCGGCCGGTTGCCTTAATCCATTTTGGGCGGGAACCCCTTTTGGTGTTAGCATTATGTTATGCTTTAGCTATTGAAAAATAGCAGATCTACAAGCTCATAGCGCGCCACCGAGTGGCGCGCTATGAACTTGAAAAATCAAAAAAAAAGAAGGAAAAAAAAAGTTTTTTTTTCTTTTTTTTTCAAAAGGGCACATTGCCAAAAGGGCAGGGGGTGCTCTAGCACCCCCTAGTGTCTATCTGTGCACGCCACTGCATACCGGTACCTGTTTTGACATTATTGTTACTCATACAGTTGTTACTTCTACATGACAGGTAAAAGTGTCTTGTTTGCAGACGTGTTATAGAGGTTGGGACCAGCTGGGGTCATCAACATGTCCATACAAAGACTTGGTCTTGTCCATGGCAACATTTTACATTTTCTTTTTACAAACCATAAATAAATAAGAACCCAATATTGAAGGTCAAGTATCCAACGTTTTCTTCAGACACTATTTTCCTATGCTGACACATTAGGAGTCCAAATAGTATGGTTCTCAAATGGTTCTCAAATGTTTTATTTGCAAGGACCTCCTTAACTCTGAGAGCGTACAAATGGAACCAAATGGACCCGTAAGGGTCCCTCTCATGTTTCCTCTTGGTTCCTCTCATGTTTACACTCTCAGAGTTACAGACCTGTTATGGTCATTCAGGGCTATAGCTCCCTGTGTGTTTCTGCCAATGTTTTGTCCACTCATTTTGTATGTATGTGGCAAACGTTTAATTTTGGCAAAAATGTTGATGACCCTTGGTTTGGACTGCTACGCGGCCCTCACATCTAGAGTTCGGACCGCTATGTAAATATGTGTCACACTGACCTCTGTTCCGCTGGGATTTCCAGCCACTTTGCCGTCATCACTGCCGACCTTCAGGCCTCCGGGAGGAGATGATGTGACGACATCTCTGGCGGTGCTGATGGTGCCCAATGTGTGGATCTCCATCTGGCCAGTGTCACAGTCCTCCACCTTGACCACCACTTGGTTCCTCTCCCCCTGGTCCTCATCTGTAGACTGATAAGAGACACACACTTTAGACTATAGACCAGGGGCTGGCAATTATTATTCCCAAGAGGCCAAATGAGAAACAAAAAATATTGCTGATGGCCGGGCCAAAAGGCTGAACTCAATTCTGCATAATATACTGTACATTATATTTCAATATAAAAGCAGTAAATGGCATTGTTTTGACAAGCTGGTAAGAGAGTATATGTTGTATAAGTTGTAAATTGCACGAAATTCACGGCAGGAAACAGACCGTGTAAGTGAATAAACAGGCTTCAAAAGCACGCATAATAAGGTCAAATTAGAAAGTACGTTTTATTTTCTAATTTAACAACAATTCCATGCAACCTTTCAGGCGCCGGTCAGAGTCAGCCAAAGGGCCGCATTTGGCCGCTGGGCCGTATAATGCCCAGGTCTGCTAGAGACGCTGTGCTTCCCCAACGTTTCAGGTCGAGACCGAACAGAGAGATCAGACGTTTGCCCGTTTGGACACTATTCCACAGTCTCCGAATGCTCAGTGCTTCCCTTTTTTACATCAAGGACCCCCAAATTGACACCCATTAGCCTGCGGACCCCCATTTGAAAAGATATGCCAGGGACCCCCATAAGAGAAGATTTTTACGGCTCTAGCAGTGATTCTCAACCCGTTTAATTTCAAGGGCGGTTTGACCTGAATTAGGCTCCGCGGCCCCCTATTTAATGGCATTTCTATCCCTGGGACCCGAATTTCATTGTAAAATCAAAGTTAGTTAGTTACTAGCACCTAAATAAAAGGCTTAAAATGTCCGTGCTGCTCCAGTGTCCTCTCCTCCTTCTGCATTAAGTGTCCTTGTTCCTGTGATTCACCGGACCAGCCGTTCCAGGCTTGAGGCGCGTTGGTAGACTCCCTTTGTTCCAAAGTTAATTTAACTCTGAGTGTACAAATGGTTCTATTTGTACAATCTCTGAGTTATACAGACCCATAAGAGTCCATTTGGTTCCTATAACTATCATTTTGCTGGGGACCCCCTAGAACTCCCTCAAGGACATGATCAGAGCTTCCGTTGCTCCAGACTGTATGACGGAAGCATTTATATTTTACTCATGATCAGAGCTTCCGTTGCTCCAGACTGTATGACGGAAGCATTTGGAAATTGCAGGAGGCAACAGTCTGACCACGCAAGACTACCCAAACTAGTGAATATAGCAGATCTACAAGTGCACAACATTTTTATTTAAGTTTTTTTATTATGGACTTTCTTAGATGTTCCAGACCCACAGGAACGCACCCATGGGGTGCCGCCCCAGTTCCGGTGAGCCACCCCGCATCCGAAACGGTTGAGAAATGACAGAGTTACCGTGGGGGTCCCCAGAGGGTCCCTTTACTGTATTGTACTGTACTGTACTGTCACACCCGAAATCACGCAATGGCTGCTAAAAACTCAGCTTCCCATACATACATACAATACAGTACCCATACATACATACATACTGTACATACATACATACATACATACATACATACATACATACATACATACATACATACACGTATGTATAGGGATTGGAGTGTGGTTGCACCGCTCAAAAATGGTGAAAGAGGATATTTTTGAGTGGTGCAACCACTCCAAGGAACAGCAATGTCCCTATGTGACTATGTCCAAATGTTTAGAGTACCAGTAGGGGCAAAAGTGGCGCTGTTGTGCCAGAAACAGAGAGAGAGAGATAGTGTTGCACTGTTGCCTGCATGCTAATGAGAGAGAGAGAGGGGGGGGGGAGTTGCACCACTCAGTTCACACAGGTGTGATTTTTTGGAGACATGAAACATACAAGACCCACAGCCAAAGACTCGTCAAAGAACAAGAACTGATTGATAATTGCACACAAGGTCCACAGTACAGAACCAACCCTAGGGATCTTAAACACAAAATGTACAAAAGCACACAGTCAGAGAAACAGAATAATGAATTAATAAAGAAAGGGAAGAGCTGACCCTATAAACCAAGCCGTAAATGAATGTGACCATGTGCAGACCGCGGCCATCTTGCCAGCAGGTGCTAACTAGATGCAATTTGCCATTGACAGCCCATAACATACATCCTTCGCCCCCCTAGTGGCGAAAAATAAAACTTCTGGGAACTCATATTACACATCCAAACAGAAAAGTCTTATCTGTATCTGATTGTATTAAACAACGTCAAACTCACCAACATTGCAGCACATGCACGAAAAGCTTGAATTATCCTCTTTCTATCTGCAAAGTGTTTGTTTCATAAAAATCCACGGTAGACATGTTACTTCCTGTCAAGAAATTCCTTCCAGGTGATTTATTTTATTTGTGGAGGAGTTTGGAAGCGCTCGTTTTCTGTAACGTCCTATACTGCCTCTTGCATGAGCAAATTCATAACAGGTCAGGTGGTACGCCGGCCTGGGCAGTTTTACCTGCACTGTGACCAAGTATCTGAGAGTTGAAACATTATGTGCTGCTTCTCTCCGCAGTAAATAAAGTAGTTTTGTGTTTCACCGTCCAGGTCCGACCACACAGATCGATATCATATCTCTCCGTCTGTAGGCTATGTGTGTCGTTAGATAGATATTAAATAAAGGCTGGATTTATTTGGGTGTCAAGAGGGACAACATAGCCTCTAACTCTTGGATTTATAGTTAGACTATACCATTCCTTTTTGAATGGCACGCACATAACAGTGCGTGCGTTTTGGGGAGGTGATGGAGGTCTCCGCGCAATTGCGCCCGGGTCAAAAATGTAACAATCAATCTATAATATGCTTTTAGAAGCACACCAGTCCGTTTATAGCCGCACACTTTAGACAAGAAAGTGTCGTGAAACAAAGAGGTAATTAATCAATCTGATTGTGTCCTTATGCTTCGTGTGGATCGTTCCTTCAGACCAGAACCATGCATGTGGAATTTGGGCAAAAAAAAGCTCACAGCTCACTTCATATCAATATCCCACTATACTATAGCCTATTAGGCCATTGTTATTTGCCTACGGAGCAGACGTTATCAATGCTGTCAATAAGTTATACAAATGCTATACATTATACTGCAAGTCAAAGCAAAGGCATTTGAAAGCTATGCACACATCACGTGTCTGGAATCTGTCTGGACTATCAACAGAGAATCTGCTATCATAAATTAAAATTGGCAAAATAGGCCCAGGCTGTATCAACTATCAATCAATCAAAACTATTAGCCAATTCACAAGTAGGCCTATAGCTTATAGTTAGTTAGTTAGTTAGTTACTTTATTGACACAAATGTATAAAACATTGGGTCCAAAGTTAAACAATAACAAAAACCCATGAATCAAAAACTTTAAAAGGTACAATACATTAAAATATACAATACAAAATCCCTTTACAACAGGAGCTTTCTATTGCTCCACAAGACACAGACAGCACAGACAGCTATAACAAATGTTTTACCTCATCCATAACGCTTTTCACTCTGAAAACAGTCCGGCTTTCATCAGTTGAAATCAACTTCTTCTCAAACACTTCCTGTACACTCTGACTGTGTGTGTGTGTGTGTGTGTGTGTGTGTGTGTGTGTGTGTGTGTGTGTGTGTGTGTGTGTGTGTGTGTGTGTGTGTGTGTGTGTGTGTGTGTGTGTGTGCGTGGGCCCATGCTTCAAGGCCACTGCCAGGGCAGACAACAGTGGACATAAGTATTAAAAGTTGTGAATGATCTAATATGTAGCTTTTTGTAGGTGTGCAGCCCCGGCAACGGCAGATAAGAACGCCTACCGTTGCATGACTGTATTGTGTATTACATTGAACAACACATTTGGAGATGAGGGTCACCAATAAAATGCATATATTCTTGGTGGTCCTTGTCTTGACAGGAGAACTGTATTGTGAGAATTAAGCACTATATATTGCAACATATAGGTTTTTCAGAAAACAGATAAGTAGCCTATAAAATAACCTGTCCTCTCTCAGAGAGAGAGAGAGAGAGAGATAGAAAGAGGGAGGGATAAGAGTCAGAGAGGGAGAGAGAGAGAGATGGTGTGTGTGTGTGTGTGTGTGTGTGTGTGTGTGTGTGTGTGTGTGTGTGTGTGTGTGTGTGTGTGTGCGCGGCGTGCGCGCAGTGTGTTGGATCCTCTGGGGAATCCCTCCTGGGGAGGGATTCTGGGACATAGGTGGGCTACATGGTCTGAGTTTAATAATCATTACATCCTGATGTGAAATAAAATATTTCTAAGCTTGTTATGTGTATCCTATGGACAATCAAAATCAGTTGGGAATATTACATTTTGATCGGGTCAATATTTATAAAAACCCTCAGACACAATTTTACACCACTTTCAACAATAGCCGATCTACAAGCTCACAACTTAAGACATCACATAGTTGGTATAGTGGCACGCTGTGAGCTTGTAGATTGGCTATTGTTGTTCCTTTTTGCCTGACAGAGTAAGGGACTAATTTACATGGGGGGGGATATAAAATAACAAACACATGTCAAGGTTTGTGCCCAACAGCAGTAGTGTTTCTCCAGAGATGATTGGACTGTAGTTTATTGGCACATCCACCAGATGGCAGCATAACTTAATAAATGATGATGTGTAGACTGTAGAATGCATTATGGACAGGCTATTTGAATGTATCCAATCACAGTGAGCGTACAGTATAGCCATAATGGGGTCTAATTAATGCTGGGTATCCTGCACTACTACTGCATCTTCAAAAATATAAACAAACAGTATTCGTTGCTGTAATTAAGTCTATATGTCAGCAAATAAAACTAAAAGAGAATCGGGTACAAATGTGTTCTTAAAGAATTTCATTGTGATGATGACCATCGGTGTCATGTGGAGTTGGTGTGTGTTACCATACTGTGATGATGACCATCGGTGTCTGGAGTTGGTAAGTGGACTAATTCATTTAAGAAGACCATAAAGTTCCATCTGCACCTGCTCCATCCCTCTGGGATGCATCGATGGGACTATTGGCCGCTTACGAGCGACTGTCATACAGGCTGCTCAATAGGATGGACGACTATGACTTAAAATGGGGCTTTTACCATATGCACGTATCAGGACTCTGATTCGTTTCTGGCTCTGAGTGAGCTCTGAACAGGCTGCAACTTTAGAAAAATACACTGAAGGAATATGTCTGGAATTGGGGCTGGGGTGGACTGCGGGATATTTCTGTGCATCTCTGTTATATTGTTTTGTTTTGTTTTGTTATGTGTTTGTTTTGTTATGCATTTATTTTGTTGTGTTTTGTCTATGTCTATGTCAGTTTCACATACAAAAGAAATTGAATAAAGTACAAATCATAATAAAAAAAAAGAAGACCATAAAGTTAAAATATGGAGATGTTTTATTCTCTCTCACAATGTGTCGCATCAAAACGCATTGTGAGCTTGTAGACTGGCTATTTTCAAATGGCTGAAATGTAGTTTTGTAATAATAATAATAATCAAAATCTACAAAGTAACTAAAGTTTTCAAATACGTATAGTGGGGTAAAAACAAAAGTCCAAATATTTGGCTCTGAGATGTAGTGGAGTAGAAGCAAAAGTATTGGAAATTGGAAATACTCAAGTAAAGTACAAATAACCTCAAAATTGTACTTAAGTACAGTACTTACTGTAAGTACACCGCTGTGTGAATGCATGAGACGTACCAGAACCTATACATAATAGGGCTGAGATAGTTCAAACAAATCCATTTAGTTGGATTCATTTCGTTGAGCTTGTAGATCTGCTATTTTAACTATTCTTGCATGACGCCACTGTGCAAAATACAGTGTAAAAGTAACAAACAAGGTTTAAAGTGATTCATTGATTTGTAAAATTCTCAACGGGTTACTTAGCAGCCTCATCCCTTCAATGGGTTAGCAGCCTCATCCCTTCAATGGGTTAGCAGCCTCATCCCTTGCAGAGTGCAGACCTCATCTCAGATTACAACCCACCCCGAAGTCTGACGTCAATATCGGTAGAGAGTGCTAAATCCACGGGTTCATGTACTTTTTATTAAAATTGTAATCCCCATAGGGGGGATTCTAGATCGCCTCATATAAGAACTGTGATTGGAAAATAAACATCCAGGCCGTTTCACTCATATGGATATGAAGAATCAACTGACTGAGAGAAAACACTAGTTATATTTTCACTAGAAACAGACTAACAAATATGAGTGACTGACTGTCATAAACGACACAGAGACACCT
Organism: Electrona antarctica; assembly: GCF_951216825.1. NCBI lineage: Eukaryota > Metazoa > Chordata > Actinopteri > Myctophiformes > Myctophidae > Electrona > Electrona antarctica. The sequence goes on from NC_136794.1 coordinate 3,086,279, forward strand.
CCCTGACAATATCGCCGAGACAGCTTGTTTATTTTTGGACCACAATGCTTATATGAATGAGACGATTTTAAGATGACCCCATGTTATTCTCCATAGAGAAAAATGTCCGTGAACCAGGGGATGAGCGAGTGACGTCAGGACTTCGGCCCTCTATAGCGACCAATAAACGAACAAGGGCGATCGAGCCTTTGCAGCGGCTGCCCCCAGGCTCTGGAATACTTACTCTTTCATAACAGAGTCCATCTTTACTTTCAGATCTTTGCTTAAGATCCACCTATTCTCCGTGGCTTTTAGTGTCAGCGGAGGTAGCCCTGTTCCCCTCTGCTTTGTTTGTGCTTTTATACTGCCTGCTAAAGTCTGCGATATTGTACCGTTTCTCTAAGGTGACATTCACACCAGAAAGCTTTACTGCGATTAAAACAAATCCTGCTGCGCATTGTCCGAAAGTTTGCTTCGTTTGGCAGGTGTGAAGGCTCATTCGAATCCTAATGCGCAGCAAAGAACCGCATTCTACTCCGCCCAAAAACGGGGGTTTTGCTTCGCTTCCAATCGCACTTGATTTCGATTCGGTGCAGGTGGGAATGCAATCCGTAGCAAATAAAGGAAATTAAGCAAACTATCATGTGGCGGATAAGGAGCTAAACACAGTTGGAGACGGAGAAGGGATATTCATTTTACGCAGTGCAAAGATGTCCCGTTATCATGTGACGTGGTCAAATAAGGAGACCGAATTAAGCCCTCATCGAAATATGAGGACGAGCACATTAATCTATTGCTTAAGGAAACACATAAAAAACACTGCAGTGTACAGAAAATTCTGTACACTGTCTGTCGTGCGTAAACATGGAGGGCTGTCACTGTGTGGGGGATCCGAGTGGAGAGTGGAGACTTTCTTCATCTTGTGTCTTCATCTTGTGTCTTCATCTTGTGAGCTAAACACATGTTTAGCTCAGCATGATCTATAAACCGTATAGCTAACATGGCATATGCATAATAATTGTGATCGGATCATCAATGGGACTCTGGGAGTAGGCTATACTATTGTAAACTTCGGATCATTTTGCACTCCCGTCTCCGCTGTGCCTCGTTCATGTGCCCAAAAGAACAGTGGCTAGACACACACACACGCACACACACACAGACACACGCACACACACACAGACAGAGTGCAATCGATTCTGGGTCCTTTACTTTTTACTATTTATATGTTGCCAATTGGTAACATCATTAGGAGTCATGGCATCCAATTCCATAGCTATGCCGACGATACGCAATTATACATCCCACTAAAACCTGGTAGTACCGGAAATGTACATCGGCTACTTACTTGTCTCTCTGACATAAAAAATTGGATGTCGCAAAATTTCCTTAAATTGAATGACTCTAAATCAGAAGTTATTATTTTCGGTCCTCCACACTCCACCCTCCCATTCCACTCTGAACTCGGCACTTTATCTGCAAACATTACACAATCAGCCCGCAACCTGGGTGTCTTCTTTGACCCTGACATCTCCTTTAACACCCAAGTTACCAAAGTTGTCCAGTCCTGCTACTACCAGATTAGGAACATTGCTAAAATTAAATCATTTTTGTCACATGCAGACCTAGAAACAGTTATACACTCCTTCATTTCTTCAAGACTGGATTATTGTAACTCTGTTTATTCCGGCATGAGCAAAAAAAACATAGCACGTCTCCAGATGGTGCAAAACTCCGCGGCACGCCTACTCACCAACACACGTAAACGTGAACATATCACGCCAATCCTGGCTACCCTACATTGGCTCCCTGTGAGCTACAGGATCGATTTTAAGGTTTTATTAATCACTTTCAAAGCCCTACATGGACTAGCCCCCAGTTACATCACAGATTTGCTAAGACCCCACAGGCCGGTCCGCAGCCTCAGATCTGCAGATAGGGCCCTTCTAGTCCCACCTATAACTCATCTTGTCACCCGAGGTGACCGGTCTTTTGCGGCCCGCGCTCCATCGCTCTGGAATGCCCTCCCCTTGGCCCTTAGGCAAGCGGAGACAGTGCCCGCTTTTAAACAGCTTTTAAAAACACACCTGTATGTCAAGTGTTTTTCCTAATTTCAGTCTTATATGTATGTGTGTAGGTGTATGTAGACCTGTGTGTGTGTGTGTGTGTGTGTGTGTATGGGTGTATGTATGAAAGTATGTACATGTGTATATGTATGTAGGGGTGTATGTATATTTTTTCATTTATTTACCTTTCTTTCTGTCCGTGATTTGTTTTGATCTGATGTTATGCTTTATTAATTCTGATGTTCTTGATTGTTCTTTATGATTGTTGTTTTTTAATCCTGTCTGTAAAGCACTTTGTAACTTTTTGTTTGGAAAGGTGCTATATAAATAAAATTCATTCATTCATAAGTCCCCGACGACACACTGCATCCGTTACCCTCCTAACTATTACTCGAAGTATATTTTTTAACACATTTAAACTTTCTGAACACATTGATACAATTCCCTGCTACGTTTCCTTGTTGCGCCTGACACAGCCAGTGTGAAGGCAAACCGCAGCAAATTAAATATGCAAGAATCCAAATTCTCCGCCCATTCGCATTCGAGTCTACCGAAGTATTATGTGAGAATGTGACCTTAATGCCCGTTTATTTTCATGTTTTTTAAATGGTTGTTTAAATTGTATTGTTTGTTCTTTGCTTCTTTTAACCTGTACAGCACTTTGGTTGACCTGGTCATGTCAAATGTGCTCTATGAATTAAGTTGAGTTGAGTAATTCTACAAAGGAGTAAAAAACAACGAAACATTGAACCTTGAACTGCATCTTTACTTCTTTTAAAACAAAGAAATACAGGCTGAAGTTTCCTCAACGGAAGAATTATTTGTTCCCTGCACACAAGAACCCACATGCACGCACACACGCACGGACATATACGCACATATACACACGCACATACAGTATGCACACACTTGTGACCCGGCTTGAAAATGTCCCCCATGAATAAATAACACAAATATGTTCAAAAGGGATTAGGGGTGCAAAGATTAACGTCCCATCATTTAACACCATTTTAGGCGGGAACCCCTTTTGGTGTTAGCATTATGTTATGCTTTAGCCATTGAAAAATAGCAGATCTACAAGCTCATAGCGCGCCACCGAGTGGCGCGCTATGAACTTGTAGGTCTGCTATTTTTGAAAAATCGAAGAACGACTGACATAGAAACATAGCTTTTTCAGAAAACTGTCAGGATGTAGAAGACATTTTTTAGAATCTGATCTCGGGTCAAAATGGGTTAACACCCTTAACGCCCGGGGGTATTCGGAACCATTAAATCAGTGCGCCCAGCGATTTGCTGCTTCAGAGCCTAATTCAAGGTTGCACCGCGCCATCTTGGAAGGTGCTAGATGTAGCCAAAACACCCCCGAGGGGAACGCCAGCCACCGGAGGTGTGATTATCCTACTTCTAACGCGACAAAGCGACGGGACCGGCGATGGGCCGTCAAAAACATAATCTTTGGTTAGAATTGGAATCGTTGATTCAGATCAAGAGATATTCACGTTTTTAAGATTTTTCAACCTATCCATTAAAATGGAGGGGGACCACTTTGGATGAACGTCCCAACCCGGAAATTACATTGAATGTTGCCCAAGAGACGCTCCCAGCCTGTGGAGCCGTGCGCTCCCGTTTATGAAATGGTTAATGTTCCGTCTTCTGATTAATCTCCGTCCCTGGGCGATGAGCGTTAACTATTTGATAGGGCGTAGAACTCCGTCTTGGCCGCTCAGAGTGTTTTAATCTGCTTTCTTCTGCTGCGTTTTCCTGCGTGCGTATTCCTCCGCCCACTGCAGCGCCTCTGTGATGTCATCGCATGTGCCCGCCCCCTTGGCAACATGGGCGGAGCCCCCGGCACTCCCGCCCAGGTGACGACACACGGCCAACGCCCAATCACTGGCCGGGAGAGACGTCCCGCCCTGGGAAACAAACGCACACGCACGCACGCACGCACGCACGCACAAACAGAAAACACAGTCATGCTGCGTTTACCTTAGCAGCCTCAGAAGCTACAACATAAACAAGTTTAGAAAAAGTGCAATTAAAAGTACTTTTTTTCCATGTGTTTATTAGTGTGGAACCACAAGGGTGTCAGTGTGTGTGTGTGTGTGTGTGTGTGTGTGTGTGTGTGTGTGTGTATTACCTTGGGTACCTGACAGGCACACAGAACCTTCCCAGAATGCCGCTGGTGAGCGAGCAGCATTACGAGGCAGCCTGGAGCCCTGTCACTGAGCTGGTTCACCGTTTTCATCACCATCTGTTCATTAAACACAGACGATAATAATTATACTGTATTTAACACTGTTCACCATCTGTTCATTAACAACTTAACACACACGATGATAATTATACTGTAATTAACACTGTTCACCAGCTATTCATTAACATAGACGATAATTATTATACCGTAATTAATACCGTTATTAACACCGTTTACCATCCATTAACATCGGTATCAGCTAGGGTTGTCCCCGATCTGATCACGTGATCGGAAACCGCCCCGGTTTCCGATCGGAAAACGCCCCGGTTTCCGATCCCTAATAACAATATTATATCCATATCATGATATTAGACTGGATATTGTCTGTGATTTTAGATAATGATATGGCATATGTGCTCTATATAAAAATATAAATATCGGATTGGGGAAAAGGTCGGTATCGGCAGATACTCAAAATGAACACTAAATTATTCCAGGTAACTAAGATGTGACTAAAACCAAACAGAGCTGTTCAAAAGACTGACTGAAACTAAAAATCTAAAATTGCAGTCAAAATCAACACAGACTGCATTGTAATAATCCTATTCTGTCAGGCAGAAACCTCCATATTTCAGCTTCAGTTATTCTTCTATAAATGAGTCCCACGAAAGCAGTGAAAACAGCAGATCTACAAGCCCCACCCCCAGCAGCGATGTGGGACAGTCTGATCTACAAGCCCCACCCCCCCAGCAGCCATGTGGGACAGTTTGATCTACAAGCCCCACCCCCAGCAGCGATGTGGGACAGTCTGATCTACAAGCCCCACCCCCAGCAGCGATGTGGGACAGTCTGATCTACAAGCCCCACCCCCAGCAGCGATGTGGGACAGTCTGATCTACAAGCCCCACCCCCAGCAGCCATGTGGGACAGTCTGATCTACAAGCCCCACCTTCCCAGCAGCCACGTGGGACAGTCTGATCTACAAGCCCCACCCCCCCAGCAGCCATGTGGGACAGTCTGATCTACAAGCCCCACCTTCCCAGCAGCCACGTGGGACAGTCTGATCTACAAGCCCCACCCCCCCAGCAGCCATGTGGGACAGTCTGATCTACAAGCCCCACCCCCCCAGCAGCCATGTGGGACAGTCTGATCTACAAGCCCCACCCCCAGCAGCCATGTGGGACAGTCTGATCTACAAGCCCCACCCCCCCAGCAGCCATGTGGGACAGTCTGATCTACAAGCCCCACCCCCCCAGCAGCCATGTGGGACAGTCTGATCTACAAGCCCCACCCCCAGTAGCCATGTGGGACAGTCTGATCTACAAGCCCCACCCCCAGTAGCCATGTGGGACAGTCTGATCTACAAGCCCCACCCCCAGCAGCGATGTGGGACAGTCTGATCTACAAGCCCCACCCCCAGTAGCCATGTGGGACAGTCTGATCTACAAGCCCCACCCCCAGCAGCCATGTGGGACAGTCTGATCTACAAGCCCCACCCCCAGTAGCCATGTGGGACAGTCTGATCTACAAGCCCCACCCCCAGCAGCGATGTGGGACAGTCTGATCTACAAGCCCCACCCCCCCAGCAGCCATGTGGGACAGTCTGATCTACAAGCCCCACCCCCAGCAGCGATGTGGGACAGTCTGATCGTGGGTCAAAGACATGAAACATTTCAGTGTGAAATATTTAAAAAAAAATAAAGTTAAGTGAGACAAGAGTCAACGCACTGAGATGGAGTCGGCATCAACACAGTCCACCAAGACTTCTCTGTCGCTGTGCTTCTGTAGCAAGAGCTGGGCTTTATCTGCTGCCTGGAACACACACACACACGCGCACGCACCCACACGACATTGTCAGAATTATCTCCATGTTGAACAGCGTAGCTCATCCTCTTTATTCTCCAAATATTTGTGGCTGTTATTTTCCACAGTTTAATATTATTAAGTACACAAAGTAGCGTAGCATAGCATTGTGTTACCTCTTTATTCTCCAGCTTCCTGATAGCAGTGTAGCGTAGCATAGCATAGTGTTACCTCTTTATTGATAGCAGTGTAGCGTAGCATAGCGTAGCGTAGCATTGTGTTACCTCTTTATTCTCCAGCTTCCTGATAGCAGTGTTGCATCTCCTCTGGAGAGACTTGAGTTGCGTCTGGAGTTCTCTCTTCAGCCACTGGGGGGCAGCAGTGCTGTCCACCACCTTGACAATAAAACCAACAACAACGTGTCAGGTTGATGGCGCTGTGGAGTCGAGCGCCACATGACTTACAGTAGAGGTTCACAAACTTTTTCATGTCAAGGACCCCCTAATTAGCCCGAGCACCCCCCATTTGAAAAGATATGCCAGGGACCCCCATAAGAGAAGATTTGACATGCATTGGTCTATGGACCCCCATTTAACACCCCAATCGCCCAGGATGAAGTTTTATCCAAAAGACGAAGTTTATTGATATCAAAAGCGATCGCATCGCTCCACAGCCTAGGAGCGCCTGTTGCGCAATCCTCGATGTTGCGTAACAGTGGGACGTCATCGAAAATGTTCCCTGCCTGTTTAGCCGACGACAACGAAAATCTTAAAATGTTAATAACTCGCGATCTAAATCATCATAAGAAAAGACCCTGTGTTAAGACAGCCCACCGCAGTCCCGTCGCTAGTCGCGGTAGAATTAATAAAACCTCCCGTTGTTGTCGATCGGCTCTAGAGTGTTTTGGCTACATTTAGCTGCTACATTCACATCCGGGATAACATTTGTACACTCTCAGAGTTACAGACCCACAAGGGTCCATTTAGTTCCTAACTATCATTTAGCTGCATGGGGACCCCCTGGAACTCCCCCAAGGATCCCACTTTGGGAACCACTGACTTACAGTATTAAATGTCATAAATGTCTTCTAAATCATGACAGTTTTCTGAAAAACCCTGTTTGTATATCAGTGGTGCTCAAACCTTTTCATGTCAAGGACCCCCCAAAATTATCTGTATATTCGGCCCCTCGACCCCCATCTGAAAATGTTTTGTACCAGGGTTTTGTATCCCCCCCCCCCCCCCCCCCCCCAGAAGACAGATATGAGTAAAAAAAATAAAACGTGGAAGAATATATATTCAAAGTTGTTCAAGATTAAAGTTTAAAATAATGGTAAAAGACTCTCAGCCTTTTTCGTGAGCCCTGAAATTAATATATGTGACCAAATTTGAATTTGACCCAACAGATTTGGAGATATGGCTTATAGAGTAATGTCTTGCAGAGAAACAGCGAGTTGAGAAAACAGGCTTGAAAGGTTCACTTCTGGGGACTCTAACATTATACCTAGCTACATGTTTAATATGTCGATTTCAGCTCTGACACTTATTTCAGACATGCTCTAGTATGTGAAGATACTGTGTGCTATTAACTCATTTTTTCTCCTCTGGTGAAAAGCTGAAATTTGCGCGATGGCAGGCTCTCAGTCAAATCTGGTCACATATGTGGGAAGTTTTCACCTCCTGGTTTTGTGGGGAAATGAAAGGCGAGGGTTTTGTTTTTCAGAGTAAAATCTCCCTCCTCTGCTTGGCACTCTAGCGCCTTTATTCTGAAATATTCCCCCGGCACCCAAATCGTCAAAAGAGTTTACGCACATCCGTCAGAAGCCCCGCCTCCTTGGCCAGGCTGTTTGCTGATTGGATGCAGGAAGGGGCGGAGCCAGACACTCTGGCCGACAGAGACTCCACATCCTGAGACAACGCCTCGCCCTCCTCCCTGGCCTGGAACACACGCACGCACGCACGCACGCGCACGCGCACACGCACACGCACACACACACACACACACACACACACACACACACACACACACACACAGGTACATAAAACAAACACACCTGTCCTGTCAGGTACTAGCTACATGCACTGTGTGTGTGTGTGTGTGTGTGTGTGTGTGTGTGTGTGTGTGTGTGTGTGTGTGTATGTGTGTGTGTGTGTGTGTATGTGCACATTACCTGTCTAGCTTGTTGTCCAGTAACAGCTACTATTCTGCTGATTCCTTTAACAATCTGTCTCTCCGACACAATCACCAGGTCCTCGATCGCCCCCGTGGACAGCAGATGACTACAGAGAGAGAGAGAGAGAGAGAGAGAGAGGTTAAACGTGGTCTTTCTTGTTGTTAAAAAAATACTTTTTAAAAATACTTGCTAAAAACACTTTAGCAGCATTGAACAATAAAATAATTAGAAAAGGACAAAAAAACATTTGTACTGGAAAAAAAAATGATCCGTTCAGTTTCTGAAAACATTTCCGTTGCTTTTCCAAAAATAACGACATTACAGGATCCTGCATCGCTTGTGTTGGAGCGGCACCCGTTTTGTTCAAAACGGAATTCTGGGAATTCAGCAGTTTTTCTTTTTTTTTATCCCACGTTTTCCAACTCATTTGTTTCACCCAGTGTCAATCATCTAATGCAGGGGTTCTCAACCCGTGGGTCGCGACCCCTCTGGGGGGGTCGCCAAATTATTTTAGGGGGTCCCCAAATTATTTTCAAAAAATATATATATATATATTTATTTTTTTAATTTATTTTTCACGATTTTTCAAAAATAGCAGACCTACAAGCTCGTAGCGCGCCACTCGGTGGCGCGCTATGAGCTTGTAGATCTGCTATTTTTCAATAGCTAAATTATAACAATGCTTAAAACACCAAAAGGGGTTCCCGCCCAAAATGGTTTAAGGTTATTGTAGCAGTCAATTTATATTGGGGGTCGGGAGGGGGCGGGGCGGGGGTCCCGAGACATTGCCAAAGCATTTCCGGGGGTCCCCGGCCAAAAAACATTGAGAACCCCTGATCTAATGCAGCGGTCCCCAAACCTTTTTGGCCGTGCCCCGCCTGTTACCTCCTGACCTAGCTGACGCACCCCTCAACACTCGGTCTCGTTGTATTTGGCCAAAAATGATACATGTTTTTTATATGATTATGGCAAAAATAATCACAGAATGTCACTGCACTGAGAGACATGCAGCTGCTGTATACTCCCACAGCTGCTCTATACTTTACATCTCCTTACAACAGTGGTTTTGCAGTTTGTGTTAAATAACACTATAAAACCTCCATTACCCTTTTCATGTCACGCACCCCCCTATAGGGGGCGTCCGCGCACCACAAGGGGTGCGACTGTGGCTCAGGAGGTAGAGCAGGTCGTCCAATGATCCATGGGTCGGCGGTTCGAATCCCGGCTCCTCCTGTCTACATGTCGAAGTGTCCGAGTGCCGCGCTACGAGCTTGTAAATGCGTGAAAATGCGGCGCAACTCTTTGAATATATATTCTTTCAGAGCGAACGTTTTTAACTCAAATCTTTGCTTCTGGGGGGAGGGGTCCCTGGAACAACATATTATGAGATGGAGGTCGGAGGCCAAATACATATCATTTTTGAGGTCCTTGACATGAAATAGTTTGAGAACCACTGATACAGAAACATAGGGTTTTTCAGAGAACTGTCAGGATTTAGAAGACATTTTGTAGAATCGTCCTCAGGTCTAAAACTAAACCATCACGTACGTCCCACAGCAGAGTTCCACAGACGTCTGCCTGTCCGTCCGTCCGTCCAGCAGCTCGGGCACCTCCACACCCACGGACACCACCCGGACCGGGTCAGGGTAGACCTGCAGAGCGGGTCAAAACATCAAACATCCACAATATGAGGCCAGTTTGACCGCATTATATTAGTCTGGAACTTCAGACTATTATCACTGCAGAGATATTAGTCTGGAACTACAGACTATTATTATGTTATTATGTTCTGGTAGACTGGTACCTGCTCTACTGTAGTCCTGAGTCCTGGGACGGTCCTGGCCTGCTCCAGAGGGACCTCCATGCTGTGAACAGGCAGGTTGGACCTGATGATGTTCTGAACGGAACTCTCCAGGTCCTGCAGCTGGGACACACTCAGAGAACCCTGTGCGCACGCACGCAAACACATGCAAGCGCACCACACACGCACAGAAGAATACCCCATATTAGCAGAAAACAACAATCCACATACGTACCACACACCGCATAATATGAAATGCATGACAAAACATGTGTGCGTGCGTGCGTGCGTGCGTGCGTGTGTTAGGGCATTAAGCGACTAGTCGACTTTTTTTTCCGTAGGCCTCAAGATCAGGTAGATTATAGTTTTAGTCACCAATGTACACAGTTTTGAAATGTACAAATATTTATTTCCAAAAAACAAAAGAAAAGTATTTTCTTTCTTTTTTATTTTCTACATAATAGGTAGTTAAACAACTAGTCGACTAGTAAACTAGGCAACTAGTAAAAATGACTAGAAGTGAATGCCCTAGTGTGTGTGTGTGTGTGTGTGTGTGTGCACGTGTTCAGTACCTTGACGGTGCAGTCGAAGTGTGTGTGTGTGTGTGTTCAGTACCTTGACGGTGCAGTCGAAGTGTGTGTGTGTGTTCAGTACCTTGACGGTGCAGTCGAAGCGCAGCCTGTCCGCGGTCACAGAGGACCCTCTCTGCTCCAGCCGGTCCCCCAGCAGCTGGCGGAGGGCCAGGTTCAGCAGGTGCGTGGCCGTGTGTTTGACCATGCAGGCCACGCGGTGGGCCTGGTCCAGCTGCAGGAGCACGCGCTCGCCCGTCCGCAGGGGAGCGGCGGCGGTGGGCGTCACCTGGTGCACCACGTAACCCCCCGCCTGCTCCACGGACTCCACCGCAAACAGCACGTCCTGGAGTGAGAGGGGAAGGGGAGAGGAGACTTCTTAACCCATTTTGACCTGAGATCAGATTCTAAAAATGTCTTCTAAATCCTGACAGTTTTCTGTCAGGACTTTTATGTCAGTCGTTCTTCGATTTTTCAAAAATAGCAGACCTACAAGCTCGTAGCGCTATGAGCTTGTAGATCTGCTATTTTTCAATAGCTAAAGCATAACATAATGCTAACACCAAAAGGGGTTCCCCCCCAAAATGGGTTAATGAGTACAAGAGGCTCTATGCAAAGCAGAAAAAAAGTCCTGACGTCACTCACTCATCCCCTGGTTCTAAAGTCCTGACGTCACTCACTCATCCCCTGGTTCTAAAGTCCTGACGTCACTCACTCATCCCCTGGTTCTAAAGTCCTGACGTCACTCACTCATCCCCTGGTTCTAAAGTCCTGACATCACTCGCTCATCCCCTGGTTCTAGAGTCCTGACGTCACTCACTCATCCCCTGGTTCTAAAGTCCTGGCGTCACTCACTCATCCCCTGGTTCTAAAGTCCTGACATCACTCACTCATCCCCTGGTTCTAAAGTCCTGACGTCACTCACTCATCCCCTGGTTCTAAAGTCCTGACATCACTCGCTCATCCCCTGGTTCTAAAGTCCTGACATCACTCACTCATCCCCTGGTTCTAAAGTCCTGACATCACTCACTCATCCCCTGGTTCTAAAGTCCTGACATCACTCACTCATCCCCTGGTTCTAAAGTCCTGACATCACTCGCTCATCCCCTGGTTCTGAAGTCCTGACGTCACTCGCTCATCCCCTGGTTCTGAAGTCCTGACGTCACTCACTCATCCCCTGGTTCTAAAGTCCTGACGTCACTCACTCATCCCCTGGTTCTAAAGTCCTGACGTCACTCACTCATCCCCTGGTTCTAAAGTCCTGACATCACTCACTCATCCCCTGGTTCTAAAGTCCTGACGTCACTCACTCATCCCCTGGTTCTAGAGTCCTGACGTCACCACACTTTGAGGCCCACTGCACTGGTGTAGCAGAAGTGTTTCTAATTCCTGTCCAAAAATGGGATGAGTATGCAGTTAAACATTTATTTTGACAGTTCTGCGTCTGACCTGCAGTGCGTCTGTGGTGAAGTAGCTCTGGTCGTGCGTCTGCCCCCCCTGCTCCGTGTGTGTGTGTGTGTGTGTGTGTGTGTGCTGTGCGTGCGTGCGTGCGTGCGTGCGTGCGTGCGTGCGTGCGTGTCTGACCTGCAGTGCGTCTGCGGTGAAGTAGCCCTGGTCGTGCGTCTGCCCCCCCTGCTCCGAGTAGAAGATGGTACGGTCCAGGATCACGCCGCACCTCTCCCCTTCCGTCACCTGATCCACTAGGCCACGCCCCCCGCTGTACAGAGCCAGCACGGTGGCCGTGCACGGCGCGAACACTGCAACACACACACGCACACACAAAATGACACACATACACATGAATAGGGACACGCCGCGCTGCACTGCCACAACGCATCTGTGTCACCTTAGCTTGACAACCACTTTTAACATACTATACATCAGAGGGACAGCACAGGTCAGATGTTTTGGAGATAAAGCCAGAGAGGCCAGACTGAGGAGGGATAGTGAGTATATATTGGTAGAAGGATGTTGAGGTATCCCACGCCCCCCCAGACGGGGGTCGGCGGCCAATTAAATATAATTGTTGGGGTCCTTGAAGAAGTAGTTTTTTTCTTCTTTTTCCAGAAAACTGCCATGATTTTTGTAGAATCTGGCGTCAGGTCTCAATGGGTTAGACATTACCATATCGACCCTGGGCATCCAGGTTGTATTTTAAACATTACCATATCGGCCCTGGGCATCCAGGTTGTATTTTAAACATTACCATATCGGCCCTGGGCATCCAGGTTGTATTTTAAACATTACCATATCGGCCCTGGGCATCCAGGTTGTATTTTAAACATTACCATATCGGCCCTGGGCATCCAGGTTGTATTTTAAACATTACCATATCGGCCCTGGGCATCCAGGCTGTATTTTAAACATTACCATAACGGCCCTGGGCGTCCAGGCTGTATTTTAAACATTACCATATCGGCCCTGGGCGTCCAGGCTGTATTGGTACTTGGGGCTGTCGTCGGTGTGCGGGACCCCCTGGCTCTGCAGGAGAGCCAGGCTGTGGACGTCCATCTTCACCCCCCCAGCGGCGGCCGCGGCGTCGTCCTCTGGACCGTCCCGGGACAGACTCTGGGGGGGGAGAGAGAGAGAGAGAGACACACACACACACACACACACACACACACACACACACACACACACACACACACACACACACACACACACACACACACACACACACACACACACACACACACACACACACACACACACACACACACACACACACACACACACACACACACACACACACACACACACACACACACACACACAGAGAGAACATTGGGAACATTATGAACAGAATTAGAATTTTCTGCTTTGTAATCAGCACAGGGGAGATGACTTGACACAAATGGGGGTGCATGTGCACGCTTATCCGACACACCAAAGGTATGACATGCGGGAATCACCCATCGCTCCCAACATGGGTCGGGGTGACATGCGTTGCGCCGTGCGTGTGGTTAGTGCTTGGGGTAGGTTGTCGGTCTAATGACTGTCGGACTGTTAGTAATAATAGTATGTGGGAAACTAAAGCCTCTACCCCACAAATTTAATAATTTTATACATAAGTGTAAAAATGTAAAAAAAAAAAATGTCGAAATAGTTGATCTACAAGCTTACAACATGTCACAAAGTGACATGTTGTAAGCTTGTAGATCTGCTATTTCTGCTCTTTTTTGGAAAATGTTTGAAAATGTACAGACATTTCTCAAAGTGGAAACGACCGACGACTATGCAAAAAATTTGCGATTATCTCACGATTGTGTCATAATTGTGACAGGGCGTGTCTCTGACTGGACGGGGACCAATCGCGTCGTGGCTCTCTCTCTGACGCGACGACGACGACGCCAACCAATCACCTTCTCTCTCTCCGCCAGGCACTCCATCTCCTGGTGGTCGAGCGAGGCTCCTCTCTCCTCCAGCATCAGATGGACCAGGTCCAGAGGGAAGCCCAGGTTACGGAACAGAGACCAGGCCACCGGGGCTGTGCACGCACACACACACACAGGCAGGCAGGCAGGCACACGCACGCACACGCACGCACACACACACACACACACACACACACCCACACACACACGTTTGCATTACTCTACTTCAGTAGTTCTACACATTTTTAGTATCAAGGACCCCAACATGTATTTGGGATAGGGCATGCTTATTTTTTTGGCACGGACAGACACGTAAACTAACAAAGCCAGTTGTAGGAGTGGTTTACACGACTCAAAAATGACTAGAAGTGAATGCCCTAATTTGGGGGTCCCCATGGGGGTCCCCATCTGACAATGTTTTGTGGCCCGGGGCGGCCTAGTGGACCGGGCACCTAGGCTACGGATTCGAGTCCCGTTCCCTGACCGAACTTTGCTGTATGTCACTCCCCGTCTATATCCCCTCATTTCCTGACTCACTTTCCATGATAAAAAATGGTAAAATGCAGATGTGGGGGTCCCTGACATGACCATGTTTATTAGAACCACTGACAGGTACACATGGAATAAAGCTAAGTCAAATCTAAAGACTGAAAATGTCATGATGATGTTTTAGTTGCCGACCAGGTGAAAAAATCACGACATTTCTGAGAACACTCATGTTTCAGGAAGATGCTTCTTAAAACCCCTTCATGGCCAACGACGTAATTGACGTAATGAAATCAATAAATCCCTTGTGGCCAATGACGTAATGGACGTAATCGATTGATTCCCAATAATCGGGAGCTTATTGTCGCAAAACTTAGCTTTTTTTTTGCTAATTTGGCTAACGGCCGATGTAATCTTCCTAAAACCGGCCGATCACACACGCGCGTGATCGCGCATGCATCGCTGCGTAAAATGCGATGTTTTGGGCTTGATTAGAGCTTAATTTGACTTAGTTATGAAAAATACGATGATAGCTTAGCATTCCGGACATCTGAGAGTGTAACACAGTAGCAAAGCTACTGCCGGATATTTTGATCCAAACCGGAAGTGGTCATCGTTCACTCGCTCTCTTCAGAATCGGCAAAATGGTGACGTTACCGCCACCATCAGGACTGATTGTCCCAATACTATAGTCTTGCCCCGTCAAAATGAGATATAGTGTGTATATCGCGGATTTTTCTATTGGCATTAAAATGACAAATTAAACATATGAATAATGCTGTCTGAAGGCACAATCCACTGTTAATTAGGCTTGGCCACAAGAGGGTTAACTTGACTTCTATTGCGAGTTTTGATCACTTCAAAAAGTCTTTCATCTTAAAATAAGTATAATGACTGAAAATAGCCTAAATCTCCAAGCTGACAACACTTGTAGATCTGCTATTTTCGGTGCGCAGCATGCGTTCACAGGAAGACAGGCTGGTTTCTATGGAACCCAAATGACTGAAATGAGTCGTGGCGACCCGAGAGCTTTAAACCATTTTGTGCGGGAACCCCTTTTGGTGTTTTAAAGCATTATGTTATACTTTAGCTATTGAAAAATAGCAGATCTACAAGCTCATAGCGCGGCACCGAGTGCCGCGCTATGAACTTGTAGGTCTGCTATTTTTTAAAAATCGTGAAAATGTGCCTCAAATCTTTGAATATATATTATTACAGAGTGAACATTTTAACTCAAATCTTTGCTTCTGGGGAGGTCCCTGGAACAACATATTTTGCAGATGGGGGAGGGGGGGGGGGGCGGAGGCATATTTCATATAATCTTTGGGGTCCTTGACATGAAATATTGAGCACCACTGATACAGAAACATAAGGTTTTTCAGAAAACTGTTGAAGACATTTCTTAAATTTCGACGTCAGGCCTGAATGGGTTAAACCATGCGTTACCTGGGAAGAACCCCCCTGGGGGGGTCTGCTCCTTGCTCAGGGTGCTGTCGATGACGCGGCGCCCCTGCTGGAGAGCGCTGAGGAACTGCAGCTCGCCGTCGTCGATGACCTCCATGACCCTGCGCTGCTCTCGCCGGAGCTCGGGATAGGCGTCGCCCAGGACGTCGGCCACCACGGGCACCAGGCTCGCCAGCGAGCCCTGCGGAGCCCGCAGCACCTCGGAGCAGAAGCGCACCGCTCTCCTCAGGATCCTCCTGATAGGACAGGTCATATTCAGTATTTAAGTCCGACGTCATTTTGTAGTGCTACGTTACGTCCGGGTCCAAGTGGCACCAGCTCCCGTCCGCATCTCATTGTAAATAGAATATCTAAACGTGTGGATCTTTTTACAATGACGTTATTTTTCAGAAAGGAAGCCATTGAGGGTTAAAATGGGTCTTAATGCTTCCAACTCGAGTAGAATTATTAATGTTTTGTGTCCATGACGAAAAAAATATATGATGTGGAGACAATAAAGACTATTATTATCATTATTATTGAAGGTGGTAACAGTCCATTTGCTCAGTAAAATATTTCGGGCCATATTTAGAATCTTTGCAGGCTTGAGTATGTTGAATCTAGTTTGCATTAATGAGGATTTAGTTGACACAATGAAATAAAATGGCGATAGTATTCAGTGTGGGGCAGACGGCCTGTCACAGCCAGATTTGGGAGAGCAGCGCAGCTTTGTTGTTGCGAGGAAAGCGGTAAAATTAGACTTTCGTGGTTGTTTTCGTCTCAGATTTAGTCCGACGGAGCGTCACAGTATAACTCTATGGGGACACAAAAGCGACACAAAAGTAGGACCCGGAAGTATCTCAGGAGTGGGTGCCCACGTCACAGCTAAAATACTGAATAGGTTATATAGGGACACACCTGGACTGTGATTGGGCAATGAGTTGAGTGGTGATTATGGCAAACACCTGTGTCATTGTGGATGCAGGGAACTGGAAATGTCCACCAGAGGGTGCCATTCAGACAGCATGGAGATAGTTCACATCATCGGTATTGGCCGATATCGGTAATAATCGGTAATATTATTATCGGTTTTAGCACATATTTTATTATATAATAATTATGTTGAAAAATAAATAAAGAAGTCTGAAAAAGCCTTTTGTGATGACGAAGTCAACAAGTTGGAACATTTTTAAATAAAAAAAATACTACATTCAAGCTGTTTATGTTGTGGATATGGGACAACATTTCAGTAACGGTGCATCCCTGGTTTTGGAATAAAGAGCCTTTTTTCAGAATGGACAAAATTATTATAATTTTTGAGGGGCGCTAGCCCCTCCTATGTTCAGCTTTGAGGGTTTGTGCACATACAAACATTGTCCTAACACAACCATTGAATGCCATTGACAACGAATGGCCAGCTTTGAGTGTTTGTGTAAACACAAACATTGCAGATGAAGGTGAGGACGCAAATTGTGATTGGCCGGAATGAGATGATGTATCACCACCGAGTGGCGCGCTACGAGCTTGTAGGTCTGCTATTTTTGAAAAATCGAAGAACCACTGACATAGAAACATAGCTTTTTCAGAAAATCTGATCTCAGGTCAAAATGGGTTAACCCATTTTGGCGGGAATCCCTTTTGGTGTTTTAAGCATTACGTTATACTTTAGCTATTGAAAAATAGCAGATCTACAAGCTCATAGCGCGCCACCGAGTGGCGCGCTACGAGCTTGTAGGTCTGCTATTTTTGAAAAATCGTGAAAATGCGGCACAAATCTTTGAAAATTGAACATAATATTCTTTCAGAAGACTTATTTTTTTATTTCGACGTCAGGCCTAAATGGGTTAAGAAAAGAGCTATATAAGTCCCAGATATTATTATTATTATCCCTTACCTGAGAACCAGCTCCGCTCCTGACATGCCGGGGTAAACTCCGTCGGCGATGCAGACGGACAGCGTGCGAGCGTGGTCGGCGACCACGCGGTACGCCATGTCCACCCGGCCATGGTCCGCCGCGCCCGTCCTGCCCTGGTAGCGCCCCACGCTGGACACCTGGGGGACGGGACATGGAAACACATAAGACGTCAAAACGGGGGCTTCAGCCCCTGCCCCTTTTACCTTGTCTGTAAAACAACAACTGCCCTTTCCAGACCAACGAATGCAGCGTTTACTGCACGGTGAAAGAAATGGCAAAAACGCCACTCCTTTCCATGCCGTAGTGGAAGGCAGCATTAAGGAGAATTGCTTTTTTTTTGTTTTTTTAAGTCTCCTGAACTTGGAAACGCAGCATTTTGCGTTGAACTAATTTGTTTCGAAATCCATGTCGTTACACCACATCTCCAGTAGGTAAAGAGTGCTGGGTTGCGCCCCGACAATAGCCGATCTACAAGCTCTCAACGCGTCGCAGCACGACGCGTTGAGAGCTTGTAGATCAGCTATTTTCGCTGTTTTTGTCCAAAAGTGCCCTCTTACGAGATTTCAGCCCCTGCCTCTCTGACACTCGAGTGAATTTAATAAAATCGAACGGGGTCTGAAATGGACCCGGTTCTGAATCCCAACCCTAGTCCTAACTGATGGGTGGTCCTACAGTACCTGGCCCATGGCGTCCATCAGGGGAGTGAACAGGGTTCTGATTGGTGGTCCTACCTGATGGGTGGTCCAATCTGATGGGTGGTCCTACCAGTGATGGGTGGTCCTACCAGATGGGTGCTCCTATCTGATGGGTGGTCCTACCTGGCCCATGGCGTCCATCAGGGGAGTGAACAGGGTTCTGATTGGTGGTCCTACCTGATGGGTGGTCCAATCTGATGGGTGGTCCTACCAGTGATGGGTGGTCCTACCAGTGATGGGTGGTCCTACCTGGCCCATGGCGTCCATCAGGGGAGTGAACAGGTCTGTGTCGTAATTGGATCGTCGTCCCTGCAGGATGGCCACCAGCCTCTCCAGCCCCATCCCTGTGTCCACGCTGACCTGGGGCAGAGGACGCAGGCTCCGGTCCCATTCCCTGAGAGGACACAAGCGTTAGGATTAGTGTCCCATTCCCTGAGAGGACACAAGCATTAGGATTAGTGTCCCATTCCCTGAGAGGACACAAGCGTTAGGGTCCCATTCCCTGAGAGGACACAAGCGTTAGGATTAGTGTCCCATTCCCTGAGAGGACACAAGCGTTAGGGTCCCATTCCCTGAGAGGACACAAGCGTTAGGGTCCCATTCCCTGAGAGGACACAAGCGTTAGGGTCCCATTCCCTGAGAGGACACAAGCGTTAGCGTCCCATTCCCTGAGAGGACACAAGCATTAGGGTTAGTGTCCCATTCCCTGAGAGGACCCAAGCGTTAGGGTTACGGTTAGGGCCAGCGGACACAGGCTCCAGTCCCATTCCCTGAGAGGACCCAAGCGTTAGGGTTACGGTTAGGGCCAGCGACACAGGCTCCGGTCCCATTCCCTGAGAGGACACAAGCGTTAGGGTCCCATTCCCTGAGAGGACCCAAGCGTTAGGGTTAGTGTCCCATTCCCTGAGAGGACACAAGCGTTAGGGTTAGCGTCCCATTCCCTGAGAGGACACAAGCGTTAGGGTTAGCGTCACATTCCCTGAGAGGACACAAGCGTTAGGGTTAGCGTCCCATTCCCTGAAGAGTACAAACAAGACAGTGGTGGAAAAAAGTATTCACATTTTTTTACTTTAATTAAAAGCATCAATTAATACTGTAGAAATAGTCTGTCCGGAGAGGTTCTCTCTGGGAGTAATAAGGATGGATAGATTGAGGAACGAGTACATCAGAGGTAGGGCTTTAAGCAACTAGTCGACTATTCAACTAGTCGACTAGTAAATCCACTAGTTGACCTTGTTGGTACTAGTTTGCAGGCCTCAAGATCAGCTAGAATACTAGATTATACTAGATTAACATACAGTTTTTAAATGTACAAATATTTTAATTAGGCTTTAAAAAAAGAAAACATAAAAAAAATGTTTTTTCTTCTTTTTTTTACATAATAGGTAGTTAAAACAACTAGTCGACTAGTAAACTAGGCAACTAGTCAACTAGTAAAAATCACTAGAAGTGAAAGCCCTAATCAGAGGGACAGTGCATGTCAGATGTTTTGGAGATGAAGCCAGACTAGACTAAGTTGGTTTGGACACGTACAGAGGATGAATAGTGAGTATATATATCGGTAGAAGGATGTTGAGGTTGGAACTGCAGCCAGGCAGGAGGCCCAGAGCAGGGGTTCTCAACGTTTTTGGCCGGGGACCCCCGGAAATGCTTTGGCAATGTCTCGGGACCCCCGCCTCGCCCCCTCCCGACCCCCAATATAAATTGACTGCTACAATAACCTTAATAATAGAGACAATACACCACAAATAAATACTGAAACCAGATATAATCATTAGGAAGGTGTATGCATGTACTATGTGTACCATGTAAACTCTTAATTTTCGATTTTCCATCCATTCAGTTGGGAAAAAAATAAAATAAAAAATTTGAAAAATAATTTGGGGACCCCCCAAAATAATTTGGCGACCCCCCGAGGGGTCGCGACCCACAGGTTGAGAACCCCTGGCCTAGAGGACGACCAAAGAGAAGATCTATGGATGGTAGTGAAAGAGGACATGAAGTTAGTTGGTGTGAGAGAAGAGGAGGCAGAGGACAGGGAGAGATAGTAGTAGTAGTATAATAGTTGGTAGTAGTAGTACTATAGCAGTATATATACACATACCTGTTGTACTGCATAAACACCAGGTTCCAGATCTCCACCACATCGGGGTCGTCAGCGTTAACGAGCGCGGCGGCCTGGCGGCCCCCTCCGACGTGGTCAAAGTGGATCTCGGTACAGGGGCCGCAGGGGCCCGTGTCCCCCATCTCCCAGAAGTTGTCCTTTAGCCCGAACGGCAGAACGCGCTCCGACGGAACTCTGGGAAATGATAACACAAATACAAACTTTATTTATAAAGCAATTAACCACTTCATAACCTATTTTGGGCGGGAACCCCTTTTGGTGTTAGCATTATGTTATGCTTTAGCTATTGAAAAATAGCAGATCTACAAGCTCATAGCACGCCACCGAGTGGCGCGCTATGAGCTTGTAGGTCTGATATTTTTGAAAAATCTAAGAACGACGAGAATCTGATCTCAGGTCAAAATGGGTTAAAAGCCTCTGTTCTCAGTAAAAAAAAACAGACCTGCATGGCAACTAACTGTATACTTGCAACGCTTTCTAGTGCTGCATAATTAATCGAAAAAGGATTGCAATCTAGATTCAGACACCTACTGTATGCAATCTCATTTTGTGGAGAATCGTGAAGAATGGTGCAGCACTAGTTGGCTGTCCAATTCATTTCAGTTAATGATTTTGCAAGACAGAGAGAGACTTTAACTCATAGAACGCTAGCGCCCTCTGGCGATAGTTCACGGTACGCCAACCATTCACTTTGATTGAATTACAGTGGAGACGAAGACCCGTCTCTTTCACAGACAAAAACTGTAATGGCCGCGATCCTCGCGCCCGTCGCAGCACTCACTAACTAAGAGTCTTTAGAAGCATTCATAATTTTATCGCGCGGTCACGGGGAGTTGCTATTAAGCCACTAAACACAGTTGCTTTGTTCTCTGAAATGGACTACTCGTAAAAAGGATGAGAAATGCTCTTTGTGTTTTCCAATGCATTGTGGCTGAAGGGAAGGAAGGCCAGTCGAACATGGAGCTGCCGTACTTAGCGATGGATGAGTTAACACATTGAGAGCCCACGCAAAACTGCCCAAAAATCACTTTCACCTAGAAAATCCATTCACATTTTTTATAATTCAGCTGACTGTGGAGACACATGCTGGAACTTTTTACTTTGAAATGTTTTATAGTTTGAGTTATTTAATTTAAACGCCAAATGCATTCTCAATGGCGAAAACACAAACTTTGGCACCACGTATAATTTTTTTTTTAAAAAACATTGTTTTGATTTTTTTGATTAAAAAAGCAATAATAAAAATAAATATATATATATATATATTTTTTTTTTCAAAGACGTCCACAGACGTCTTGGGCTCTGCCCGTGCGGTAATACCAAAGACGTCCACAGACGTCTTGGGCACAAAATGTGAGAGGTTTAACTCAAGCACTTTGATATTGTCTTTAAATTATTCTGAATTTATGTTCGGAATAAATAAGTAAATAAATGCAATCCACAGTAATTGGCTCCAGGTGCCACATTTTCAATGTAGTAATGTTCAGCAGCTACAGACTAAAGACAATAAATATGTTCTTGGAAAAATGTTGAATTGTGTTCTCAAAGAATGGTGCAGCACTACCGCTTTCTTCGGACTTTTAGATTTTGCCTAATAATAGGTGCGACAGAACCGATTCCGCTTTCTCACGGTTCCGCATCCCAACCGGTACGGTACGGTACGGTACCGGTACGTACGCACCCGATGTCCAACCAGATGCGTCTGGTCTGATCGTCCGCTGGGAGACCGGCCGCGACGTCTCCGCCGAAATAGGACACGTAGAGTCTGTCTGCAGGGATGCCGAAATGCACCGTGAGCAGAGCCCACGCCATGGAGCACGCCTCCTCCTGTTCACACACACACACACACACACACACACACACACACACACACACACACACACACACACACACACACACACACACACACACACACACACACACACACACACACACACACACACAGATAGACAGTGTGTAAGTGTAAGAGAGACACACATTAGGAAAGCTGAGAGGGAGACGGCAGCAGAGCCATAGAGTATAGACAGAGTTACGACAACTCCGTTCACTTCATGGGGCTTCAATCAGTCCAATGGTGGCGGCTCTTCTACATAGACTTCTATTGGTTTGTCCCCGTTTGAAGGCTTCAAATGTCTATGAGGCTCGCGCGAGTACATGAACCACGTGACCGGGCTGTTTTCTGCCCCCTCAATGTCGTAACTCTGTCTATACTCTATGGCTCTGGACGGCAGGACAGACAGGCAGACAGTGTAGCAGGGACAGACATCAGGACAGTGGACAGAGACACAGTAGGAAAGCTGAGAGGGAGACGGCAGGACAGCAGACAGACAGGCAGACAGTGTAGGAGGGACAGACAGCAGAGACAGGCAGGCAGACTGT
>NC_136794.1:3111780-3205661 GCF_951216825.1 Electrona antarctica
CCTGCCTGCCTGCCTGCCTGCCTGCCTGCCTGCCTGCCTGCCTGCCTGCCTGCCTGCCTGCCTGCCTGCCTGCCTGCCTGCCTGCCTGCCTGCCTGCCTGCCTGCCTGCCTGCCTGCCTGCCTGCCTGCCTGCCTGCCTGCCTGCCTGCCTGCCTGCCTGCCTGCCTGCCTGCCTGCCTGCCTGCCTGCCTGCCTGCCTGCCTGCCTGCCTGCCTGCCTGCCTGCCTGCCTGCCTGCCTGCCTGCCTGCCTGCCTGCCTGCCTGCCTGCCTGCCTGCCTGCCTGCCTGCCTGCCTGCCTGCCTGCCTGCCTGCCTGCCTGCCTGCCTGCCTGCCTGCCTGCCTGCCTGCCTGCCTGCCTGCCTGCCTGCCTGCCTGCCTGCCTGCCTGCCTGCCTGCCTGCCTGCCTGCGTGTGTGTGCGTGTGTGCGTGCGTCACCTGGTTCATGCCGGCGTTGACGAACAGCAGGCTGGGGTCTCCTCGGGGTCTCACCGGTGACGAGGGGACGAAGGTGTGCCGATGCTCCCGCTGGTAGAAATCCATGAAGGTCCTCCGGACCCTCTGGGACCCCCACACCTCGCCCGGGGCGTCCGGGGCACCCCCCGGGACCTCCTGACACAAGCAAGAAACCAAGTACATGATCAACTGTCAAATGTATTTGTACTTCACTTGAGTAATTCCAATTTCCAATACTTTCACTTCTACACCACCACATCTCAGAGGCAAATATTGTACTTTTACTCCACCACTACATTTATTTGAAAACTTGTGTTACTATACCAGTTAGTGATGCATTCAATTAATCGATATGGCATTATATCGATCGACAATCCAGAGATTAAAATAGGGTGCATTTTGCATCCCAAAACGCAGTTTATAGTTAAGGGACGCAATAAAACAACGACCTCTGCATCCACGGGATGCACTACTGTACTCAGTATGTACAGTAAAAATAATACACTTAAAAAAAATGCATTTCTTCTTCTGTTTTCTACATGAATATAACCACATTATAACCATATAAAATGAAATGGAAGTTAAATGCTGGAGCTAAATGTGACTCCTAACGTCGTTGAAGTGGGACTCATCAAATGTCCCTGGGACTCATCTAAAAGACCACCCCTGCATCCCGGGACATTGAAAACCTATTACAGTAGACAATCCGGACGATAGGAGAATCGATCCGAGAGGCTGCTGTATCGATACGGCAATAAACAAAATGAATTATCTGGATGACACAGTGTTGCCAAACGTACCTCGGTTTGACGTTATCAAAGCCCCCCTTGGGAGTTGCAATGCACTCCCTTCCCAGAGCCCTTGTTAGGATGTTTAGACATGTATTTAATTTAAAGATCCCTGTGGGCCTCAAAGTTCTTTATTGTATTTGTGCAACATGGTCATTATTTTGAGTAAATGCTTAATCGAGACATATCGATATATATATCGTATTGTGGCCTCTGTATCGTGATACAAATCTATCGTGAGATTGCAGGCAATATCCACTACTAATACCGGTAGTTACGTTGTAGATTTAGATTGTTTTTATTACAAAACATACATTAACAACTTCAGCCCTATATACATTTCGGCCATTTGAAAATAGCCGATCTACAAGCTCACAATGTGTTGCGATGCGACACATTGTGAGTTGTAGATCTGCTATTTTTAAATGATTTTTGAAGGGGCGCTAGCCCCTCCTATAACAGCTATTAGGGTAAACTTTGTCCTACACAAACATTACAAAAAATCCCATTGACAATAAATAAATGGAGAATTTAACGTCATAGTGTCTGAGTAAATAGACCTGTTTACAGTACGTCATGACAAATTCCCATAAGTGCGCCCCTCACTTCACATGGATGTGATTTCAATTGTATACATTTGGAAAACTTGAAATGGGACATTCTTCTGCATTAGGACTACTTGACTTTTACTTGCAAACGGGGTAGTTCTACATTGCAGTATTCATACTTTTTTTTTTTAATTAAGTAAAATATGCGAGCATACTTTTCCCACCACTTGTAAAGATATGACGAGCATTTACAAGAGCTACAAATATGTATACCAACAGTTCCCAAAGTGGGGTCCGGGGACCCTCAGGGGGTCCTCGAGGGAATTCCAGGGGGTCCCCTGCTATAATGATAGTTAGGAAGGAATTGTGCACTCTCAGAGTTAAATTAACATCGATTTTTACAATATAAATTAAGGGGGTCCCAGAGATAGAAATGCCATTAAATGGGGGTCTGTAATAATAATAATATTTAAGACTCTTTATTTATATAGCACCTTTCATGTCATAAAATGCAACGCTTTACAGGGCACAAGAAGATAAGACCTGCATGTAGACTAATGCAGGTCAAACTGGGGGTCCTTGAAATTAAACGGGTTGATGAAGTGCCGTAAAAATCTTCTCTTATGGGGGGTCCCTGTAATATCTTTTCAAATGAGGGTCCGCGGGGCTAATGAGTGTCAATTTGGGGGTGCTTGACATGCAAAACTGTGGGAACCACTGTTGTATAGCACTCCATCATTCCATCCTGACCAGAGTAATATAGTAAGAGTAGCGACACATTGTAACAATGGAATGCGGAAGTGCTCATTCTATCTCAACGGGATAGTTCCAGCCATAGGAGCAATGTTATGGAACTATAGCCCATAGGCACCCGCTTTGCGGCGAGATCAAAGCGTGTCGCTACTCTCCTACTCTACACTCTACATAGCTCCTTTCGGAACCCTACGTTAAAGTTTCTGACATTTTGATGACTCCAAAGGAGCTCAACCCGGGGGGTCCGGAGACGGGCTACACTCTACACTCCATCCTGACTGACCTTCTGTGAGGAGCAGGGTGCTACAGGCTGCATTGGGACAACATGGTGCTGACACCGCCGGGGGGTCCGCCTGCACCACCACACGGTGGTCCCTGGGGGGCTCCGCAGGGGTCCGGCTGCCGCCAACAGTCTCAGCAACATCACAGATAGAGAGATAGATGAATGATCCTACTGCTGCTGCTCTGATATTGTTGTTCTCCTCTTCTCCGCCATGTTTACACCACGCGCATGCGCGCTCTGCAGTGTTGCCAGACTGTGTGAGAGAAACAAGCAACCCAGGGTCTAGCCATGGTTCACATGACGATAATCATGACAGTCATGTTTCAGGGCTACCCAACTCTAAACAACAAAAAACAGTGAACAACAAACAATAACGTAGGCTATTTGAAAGTAGCAGATCTAAAAGCTCGTACCTAGTTCTGCTATTTTCAAATTAATTAGATTTATTTTCATTGTGTGTGTGTGTGTGTGTGTGTGTGTGTGTGTGTGTGTGTGTGTGTGTGTGTGTGTGTGTGTGTGTGTGTGTGTGTGTGTGTGCGCGCGCGCGCGTGCGTGAGTGTGCGTGCGTGTGTGTGTGTGTGTGGGACACAGGGACAACTGTTAATATTTGAACACCCATATCTATCAAAGGAGATAAGTTTAGCTAAAAACAGACACATCAGCTTTTCCACTGCTGCTCTTGTGATCTCACACACACACACACACACACACAAAGAGCTGAGTTGCACTGTACTGGTGCGTTCTTGTTCAATCTACACCAACTGCTGCATCTTGCTCCACCCCTTACCCATTAGCCTTATCTGCCATTTTTTTTTACCATTTTTAAAATAGTTCAAATAGCTGCAAGCTCGCAATGTGTCGATGTAGATCGGCAGGTTGAACTATTTTAAAATGTTTTAAAATTGTAAAAAAAAAAAAAAAAGGCAAAATAAGTTTAGGAATAAGGGGGTGGAGCAAGACAGGGCCCAATATCTCTGTGCCAACAATAGCAGATCTACCAGCTCACAATGTGTCACGTTGCAAGGCGTTGTGAGCATGTAGATCGGCTATTTTGGCGAATGTTCCTCCATAATAGGGATGCTGGGGTTCAAGTGGTTAAACGTCATATAAAAAGTATTTTGTTAATGATTATTATTTTGTATTTACAGGGTGATAAATACAAATATAATAACAGGATATTTACAGGTTTGATCTAGTAGCAGCAGGTGATTGGATCAGGATTGGATCAGAAACATTAATTTATCAACATTGTCAAAAGCTTCTCCAGAAAATGCTGATTTAAAAGGCTTTTTAATAACAGCAATATCGTCCGATAGCGATTATGTGGCACTGATACATCGGTGCACCACTAACATAAAGTATAAAACCCATGTATTATTTTGATATTGTTCGATACCGATATATGGCTGAGATGGTGCATCTTTAGAAATAAGATACTTTTTCTGGACATACAAGGATTCCATCTGACAATGATGACATTTTAATGGACAGTATGAAACATTCACTTATTGCAACTTTGTAAAATCATTTAGTTTGTGGAGGCGTTATGCTAATTTTATAAATATGGACATTTAAGGTCATTACTTCTAAGTCTAACCTACAAGCAGGCTCCCACACGTGTGTGTGTGTGTGTGTGTGTGTGTGTGTGTGTGTGTGTGTGTGTGTGTGTGTGTGTGTGTGTGTGTGTGTGTGTGTGTGTGCACGCGCTGTAGATAAGCACGCTCGTTTTGGTACACAGGTAAACGGGCCTGCGCGCGCGCGCACACACACACACACACACACACACACACACACACACACACATGTCACACTCAGTGCCCTCACATCACTGCAGAAAAGCAACAGCTGATTACGTAAGACATGTTCACAGACACTTATTTCAGAGCCAGGGCGTCCTTTCCACGTGTCTAATCATGAAGCACATGTTGGACTTCTCAGACCGTCCTTGACTTTATTTACTGTCCAGCTTGTAGATTAACTTTCCACTGCAGGCACAGTGACGTGTCCAACACTAGTCTACGAGGGTATGAGAGTATAAAAGACGAGTGCACCACACAGTGTCTTCAGTATCTCCACTCTGCATCCAGAATGAAGGCTGCCGGAGGTTTGCTGGTTCTGCTGTTCATGTGTCTCTCTGAGGTCGGAGCGCAGGGAGACTCAGGGGGGTCGGGCAGTGAGAGAGGCAACGGCGTAGAACCAGCCACCCTCTTACAACCCGACCTTTGGACTGAACTGGAGAAACTGAGAGGCATGGTGCTCAACCTGGGATCCACCGTGGTGGAACAGAGACAGAGCCTGACCAACGTGGAGGGAGAGGTGGAGAAGCAGAGAGCCATGGTGCTCAACCTGGGAACCACCGTGGTGGACATGAGAGCCGAGACCAGAGAGAGCCTGAGCAACGTGGAGATGGAACGAATGGCCAAGGAGAATGCAGGTCAGGATGTTTAATAAATGCTTTGTTTGTGTGTGCAAAATGTGATCTACAAGCTCGTAGCGCGGCACTCTGTGCCGCTCTATGAGCCGCGCTATGAGCTTGTAGATCTGCTATAATGGAGCTTGAAGAATTTGTGAAGATGAATCAGCTGAATGAATCAAATTAGCTGATTTGTGTGTTTTAAAATATGTAACAGTTTCGCTGTGATTTTCTTCTCTTCAGAAATGGCTGCCAAACTGAGTGCCGGTGAGAAAGAGCGGGAAGACCTTCAGGCCAGACTGAGCAGCAGTGAGACCAAAGTCCAGGTCCTAGAAACCAGACTGGTTACCACTGATGACCAGGTCCAGGTCCTCGAAACCAGACTGGGTACCACTGATGACCAGGTCCAGGTCCTCGAAACCAGACTGGGTACCACTGATGACCAGGTCCAGGTTCTAGAAACCAGACTGGGTACCACTGATGACCAGGTCCAGGTCCTCGAAACCAGACTGGGTACCACTGATGACCAGGTCCAGGTTCTAGAGACCAGACTGGGTACCACTGATGACCAGGTCCAGGTTCTAGAGACCAGACTGGGTACCACTGATGACCAGGTCCAGGTTCTAGAAACCAGACTGGGTACCACTGATGACCAGGTCCAGGTTCTAGAGACCAGACTGTGTACCACTGATGACCAGGTCCAGGTCCTAGAAACCAGGCTCAGCAGCAGTGAGAACAGTGTGGAGGCCTTGAAGAAGGAAAGTGAAGGTAATTAGAACACCATGATGTTCAGTGGATGCAGGCAGAGGACAGTGATGAAAAAATGACTTACTTTAGTGTTAATTCATTTTAATGACTTCATTTGATTCTTGGAGAATAGTTAGTTGTAATGTTATTGATTGTATAGTTGATCTAATCAATTGAAACTATACAGGTGGATTTATGGCTGATTTAATATGAATGTTGTTGATTTCAGCCCATCTTGCTCAGCTGTCCACCGTAGAGAACAGGCTCGCTGACACTGACAACAAGGTGCAGGAACTGTGGAGTAAGTACAGTATGTTTATACAATATGTTCTTAAGCTTTATATTTCTCAGATACACAAAAAAACATAATCATAAGTATATGGGGCTTTAATATACGGTATCATTTATGCTTTTATAATATTATAAACAGTTACATAATGTCCCTGTGTTGACAGACAAACCACAGATTGCCTTCTCTGTTGGTTTGGGTGGATCAATTGGACCACTTGGTTCCACCACCACTCTGGTTTATAAGAGAGTCATCACTAACATCGGCAACGCCTACAATCCATCCACAGGTAGGTGTGATTAAGTCATGTTAAATAAATGTATTAATTCATTACATAATTATCTCTCACCAACTAATTACACAATTACATAATGTCACTGTCAGATGGAAACTTTGTATGTCCAAAACTGTTGCTTTCTAGGAAATGGGGAAAGAAAGTTTTCCAATTAGATCCAATGTAGTTATTATTTAGTGACAAGCTGTTTTTTTTTTTGTGGCTTTCGCCTTTATTTTATATTTTTTATGGAGGGACAGACTGACAGTAAGGGCCGTCGGGATCGGGAGTCGAACCCGCGGCACACTGCCAGACTGGATTACCAGCCAAGGTGCCTGGACCGCTGACCCACGGCCCAGGCCAAACACTTTCAATCTTGCAGCTGTTTTGGGCATGTCATTATAGGCAACCATGAAAACCAAAGAATAGCAGGTCTAAAACACGTGATGTGACATGTTGTGAGCTTGTAGATCTGCTATTTTGTTTACAGTAATGTAAATTAATATTTCCCTTTGAAATCAATAGTGAATGGGATGACAGAACTTTAATGTAATTTGGTTTTAATTAACTGTGTTTTCACCAAGTGTCACCGTGTGTGTGTGTGTGTGTGTGTGTGTGTGTGTGTGTGTGTGTGTGTGTGTGTGTGTGTGTGTGTGTGTGTGTGTGTGTGTGTGTGTGTGTGTGTGTGTGCGTGTGTGTATGCATGTGTGTTCTCTACATAGGTATCTTCACATCTCCTGTTAAAGGTGTTTATCACTTCAGGTTCACTGCAGCTCTCTATGGTAGATCAGATCACGTGATCATCACAATGTATAAAAATGATCAGCGTCTCATGTGGAACGAGGGATACAACAATCATGGATATGGGGAATCCATTTCTAATGGAATGATCCTAGAGCTGGAGGAGGGAGACACCGTTTACATGAGACTACCTTCTGGGCGCACACTCTATGATGACTCAGGCAACTACAACATGTGGAGTGGTGTTCTGGTCTATTCTATGTAACACTGATACCAGTACCATTACTTTATAGAGTGTATATGTAACAGTGATACTGGTACAATTACTTTATAGAGTGTACTGTATATGTAACACTGATACTGGTACTATTACTTTATAGAGTGTATATGTAACACTGATACTGGTACTATTACTTTATAGTCTGTATATGTAACACTGATACTGGTACTATTACTTTATAGAGTGTATATGTAACAGTGATACTGGTACCATTACTTTATAGAGTGTATATGTAACAGTGATACTGGTACCATTACTTTATAGAGTGTATATGTAACAGTGATACTGGTACCATTACTTTATAGAGTGTATATGTAACAGTGATACTGGTACCATTACTTTATAGAGTGTATATGTAACACTGATACTGGTACCATTACTTTATAGAGTGTATATGTAACAGTGATACTGGTACCATTACTTTATAGAGTGTATATGTAACACTGATACTGGTACCATTACTTTATAGAGTGTATATGTAACAGTGATACTGGTACCATTACTTTATAGAGTGTATATGTAACACTGATACTGGTACCATTACTTTATAGAGTGTATATGTAACACTGATACTGGTACCATTACTTTATAGAGTGTATATGTAACAGTGATACTGGTACCATTACTTTATAGAGTGTATATGTAACACTGATACTGGTACCATTACTTTATAGACTGTATATGTAACACTGATACTGGTACTATTACTTTATATAGTGTATATGTAACAGTGATACTGGTACTATAATCGGTGAATAAACACATATTCTAATGCCCTATTGTCTGTGTATTGTATATTTACTACTATTATTACGTTTAAGACCATGAGGCCGATTCTATAAGGTTTTCTGAAAACCTTCACATTCTTACTACATTAAAGGTAAAACAGCGTATAGGTTAACCCAGTTCTTACTACATTAAAGGTAAAACAGCGTATAGGTTACACCAGGTCTAAATGGGTTAAAGGTTAAACAGTGTATAGGTTACACCAGGTCTAAATGAGCAAGACTGCACCTATCTTGACGAGCCAATACAGGAAGCCTCCTCCTCCTCCTCCTCCTCCACCTATACCAGAAAAAGTGCCTTGAAGACTTCCCATGTAAAATTTGCAAACCTTTGCAGCGATTTCAGCTGCATACTCTTGCAGGAGGTCGGCTAGTTCCTGTAATGCGTCAGGCACTGGCTGCTGCTCACTCCCACCCTGGTCCACCTGGCTCTGCTGCCCATTCCATTCTGGCGACAAACAAAATGTCTCGCTAGCGCCTCAAAATCTTGCTGAGCTGATGGTCGCAAGTAGGAGCTTGTTTGGAACGCCATTTCCTGTGGCAGAATATTAAAACAAACACACACACACACACACACACACACACACACACACACACACACACACACACACACACACACACACACACGTAAAGCGTCCTTGGGTTTCTTGAAAGGCGCTATATAAATCCAAGTTATTATTATTATTATTATAGACACTTTACTTGAAGTCGACTACTGTGTAGGAAGATATCCATGGGATTAAGCATGCAGACAGGATATTCACATTCAAATGTTGCAAAACCTATTCTGCAGGATTGCCACATACAGTTGGAGGCCATCGATATTGTCCTTTTCTTTTTGCTGAGGTTTGCCTGATCTGCACAAAAGGACAGTTAACCCATTTTGGGCGGGAACCCCTTTTGGTGTTTTAAACATTATGTTATAATTTAGCTATTGAAAAATAGCAGATCTACAAGCTCATAGCGCGCCACCGAGTGGCGCGCTACGAGCTTGTAGGTCTGCTATTTTTGAAAAATCGTGAAAGTATTTATTTCAGAAAAACTTTGAGGTCAGGCCTAAATGGGTCAAATGATAAGGGACAATATCGGTGGCACCCAACTGTACAGTGATTGGTCTACTCATTCTGTATTGTTCCAGACAGTTTCATTTCCTTTGCCCTGTAAAGCCTAATTCTTTCAGTTCAACAGTGATGTGCACCATTTCAATACAAGACAGGCAAATCCTTTACATCTCCCGAGTCCCGATGTTCCGTACTGGTCTGTGGCCCAGCTATGGAACTACAGCAATCTCATCAAATTCTACTAGATTAAATCTAGATTTCAAACATAAATTTAGAAGTTAGAACCTATTTAATTGAGCAGATCACTTTGTATTATCTCTTCTTTTCTCTAATCATGTCTTACAATCAAGTTGTAGTTATTTTTTTATATATATACTGCAATCATGCAGTATTTATATACTTATATATATGCTTCGCATGGTGTAGCTTGGCCGTAAATTAAACGCACGCGCGGGGGTAAACGCGTGCGTTTTGTGCGCGAAAAGCCTGGTGTAGCTTGGCCGTTGGCCGTTACGGCCAAGCTACACCAGGCTTTTCTCGCACGTTTACCCTAAACGCGCGGCCCGCGCGTGCGTTTTTTAAAATAGGACTGGACCTAAATTAAACGCACGCGCGGGGGTAAACGCGCGCGTTTTGTGCGCGAAAAGCCTGGTGTAGCTTGGCCGTAACTCGCACGCACGCACGCACGCACGCACGCACGCACGCACGTTTACAGAACTCTTTGAGAAATGCTGCCCATTAACAAAAATGAGACAGAAGAACAAATATGATGAAAAACCATGGATTACACAAGGGTTGCAGAATGCATGAAATAATCTAAAAACCAGAACAGAAGACGAAACTAAATATAGATAAATTGGTAAGCATTTTGAGAGGTAAAAAGAAAGACTACTATAGTAAACTGGAAATTAATAGAACCAATATCAAACGGACATGGAAAGTGATAAATGATATAATAAAAAAAAATGAAAATGAAATGTTGAACTTCCAAATTACTTGATGACATCAAACTCAGGATTGATTCAGTAGAAATAGAATGAGTGTGGGAGAACAAATTAAATTGGAAACCATAAAATCAAAAATATCGAAATCTATAGCAATACTGCACAAAACTAAACATATCCTGGACCAGAAGTCATTATATATCCTGTACTGCTCAGTGTGCTCACTCATAACTCCATATCTTACACTGTGCTGAAGTCTGGGGCAAAAACGATTCAACCAGTAGGGCCTACAATACAAACACACACACACACACACACACACACACACACACACACACACACACACACACACACACACACACACACACACACACACACACACACACACACACACACAATTAGAACCAGTAAGACGCCATGATGGCAGAATGCTGCATGGGCGAGCGCTAGCACTTTGGCACGCAGGGTCAGATCAATGAAATTAATTCTGTACTGGTCATATATGGAGCATGTCTTGAGTGTACAGGGTTTGATGAGGTCAGATCCACACATAGTGGGCAGTATTATGCGTGTCTTAAGTACCAGGTCTTATTACTTAACTTAAGACCTGGAGGCGTGGTCAATTCTGTTTGGCCACTCAGAATAGCCAAATGGCATTGATCACGTTTCACGCCTCCAGGTCTTAAGTTAAGTAATAAGACCTGGTACTTAAGACATGCATAATACTGCCCAGTATGTCAGAAGAGGAAGGACGGGTGGGGAAGGATCAACATATGGAATGTCAAAACAGGTCAACTCCATATATGGACTGGAGATCTAATGTTTGATGTTTGAGGTCAGATGTAGTTGCTGGCTGGCTCCATATATGCAGATCTAGGTGATGGTCTTCTCCATGTATGGTTATGCAGAGTTAGATGAGGTCAGTGTTGTGATCTTCATATATGGAGATGGCCATATATGGTGGCTGTGCACGTGTCACGAGGCGTGACCATAAATTGAGGTGTGATGTCACGACTCACAAGGCGTGACCATATATGGAGGCATGTTGTCACGGGGTGTGACCATATATGGAGGCGTGATGTCACGAGGTGTGACCATATATGGAGGCATGATGTCACGAGGTGTGACCATATAATGGAGGTGTGATGTCATGAGACGTGACCATATATAATATGGTCGCAACCTTCGGTCGCAAAAAGATAAAAAGATTTAAATAAATTATAATGAAATACTAAAAGAATATTGCAATCAACTCATTCACCGCCACCAGGGGGGGCCAAAAGTCCCAGACCGCCACCATATATATTTTATTTTATTTTATATATATATATATATTATTTTTTTTTAAAGTCTAAAAAAAAAACACCATGTTATAAAACACGAAAAACACGTCCTTGGCGTTCCAGGACATCATGAAAAAGAAGTTAAATAAGTCCTTGGCAACCATTAATCCCTATAGGAGATACAAAGACGCTTTACTTGCAGTTGACTACTGTGTAGGAAAATATCCATGGGATTAAGCAGACAGGATATTCACGTTCAAATGTTGCGAAACCTATTCTGCAGGATTGCCACATACAGTTGGAGGCCATCGATATTGTCCTTTTCTTTTTGCTGAGGTTTGCGTGATCTGCGCAAAAGGACAGTTAACCCATTTTGGGCGGGAACCCCTTTTGGTGTTTTAAACATTATGTTATAATTTAGCTATTGAAAAATAGCAGATCTACAAGCTCATAGCGCGCCACCGAGTGGCGCGCTACGAGCTTGTAGGTCTGCTATTTTTGAAAAATCGTGAAAATTATGTGAACCTATTTAATTGAGCAGATCACTTTGTATTATCTCTTCTTTTCTCTAATCATGTCTTACAATCAAGTTGTAGTTATTTTTTTATATATATACTGCAATCATGCAGTATTTATATACTTATATATATGCTTCGCCTGGTGTAGCTTGGCCGTACATTAAACGCACGCGCGGGGGTAAACGCGCGCGTTTTGTGCGCGAAAAGCCTGGTGTAGCTTGGCCGTAACTCGCACGCACGCACGCACGCACGCACGCACGCACGCACGTTTACAGAACTCTTTGAGAAATGCTGCCCATTAACAAAAATGAGACAGAAGAACAAATATGATGAAAAACCATGGATTACACAAGGGTTGCAGAATGCATGAAATAATCTAAAAACCAGAACAGAAGACGAAACTAAATATAGATAAATTGGTAAGCATTTTGAGAGGTAAAAAGAAAGACTACTATAGTAAACTGGAAATTAATAGAACCAATATCAAACGGACATGGAAAGTGATAAATGATATAATTAAAAAAAATGAAAATGAAATGTTGAACTTCCAAATTACTTGATGACATCAAACTCAGGATTGATTCAGTAGAAATAGAATGAGTGTGGGAGAAACAATTCAATTGGAAACCATAAAATCAAAAATATCGAAATCTATAGCAATACTGCACAAAACTAAACATATCCTGGACCAGAAGTCATTATATATCCTGTACTGCTCACTCATAACTCCATATCTTATACACTGTGCTGAAGTCTGGGACAAAAACTATTCAACCAGTATGGCCTACAATACAATACAATGTTCGGCTGATTCGGCTGATCGGCTAAAAATAGCCATGTGTATATATATATAGTATGTTTTATAAGTTTCAGTCATCATAGCTTAGCTTTAATTTAGTTTCCATTTAGTTTTTGACAGTGAAAAAAGGTAGTCGAAGAACATTTTTAGTTTTAGTATTAGTCGACGAAATCAACACCAAGCAAATTGTCTGGGAGCTTATCATGTAATGCTTATGTGATCACGCCAGATGGCGCTCTTTCCCCAATGCGAGTCACTGAGCACAGTATTAATTGAAATAACTCCTGCAGTGAGAGATGAGACTTATGACAAGACACAACAATAATTATTTAAATCATTAATTAATTCATACAGTATGACAGAAGGTGCAGTCGGACCTATAGGGTGTTTTCATATTTTATAATAAATATGATCCACCACTAGGTCTACTTCTCTGATGACTTGAACATGTAGTTTTCATTGTGATAAATAATTAACTTAAAGTACAATTTGTCCATAATTAATACTAATAGAGTTAATATATAACCAGTGGTGTAAAGTAACTATAAGTACAATTCATTTTGAGGTATTTGTACTTTACTTGAGTATTTCCAATTTCCAATACTTTTACTTCTACTCTACTACATTTCAGTTCCAAAATGTGTACTTTTACTCCACTACATTTGACAACTTTAGTTACTAGTTACTTTGGAGATTTGTATTATTATTATTATTATTATTATTATTATTATTATTATTATTATTATTACACATTAACCTCTTCAGCCCTATAGATTTCGGCCATTTGAAAATAGCCGATCTACAAGCTCACAATGTGTCGCAACGCGACACATTGTGAGCTTGTAGATCGGCTATTTTTCAAATGGCTTGTTTTTCTAAAGATTTTGTACACATTTTGAACTTGTGAAATGGGACATTCTGCAATATGAGTAGCCTATACTTTTACTTGTAGTGCTCTAAGTACATTTTGATGCAGACACTTTTGTACTTTTACTTCACAACGGAGACACTCTGAAATGACGGCACCAGTAAACACATGGATTATATTTATTTCATGCTCTTTTATTGTGGAGACTGATCAGTACAAGTCAGTGAGAGTTGATTCACACATTCCACTCAACAAGGACATGTTTATGCATGACGTACACACACAGAAGGTAATTTAGCAGAACATGGGTTGTCACACCATGTACTTCCACTACAGTATGTGTACACACATTGTTCACCTGTACCACCATTTGGCTGATCACTACGCCACCCGGTGACCTTCACATCGGAGCGATCAGACCACATCCATCTACCCTCTACATAGAAGTCATTCAGTCCAATCCAGGTGATTGTCTGCGATGGCTTATAGTTGTGGATCAGGCTATAGACGAAGTCGTTTTCGTCCTTGCTGTGGATGGACGCCAGGTTGGCACCTTCATCCTGGCAGTTCATCTCTGCGTCGTGCCAGCTCAGGTATGTAGGGTAGCCTACGTACTTGTAGCAGCGACTGTTGAAGCTGAACCAGAACATTGGACAGCTCCCACGCTCCAACTTCAGCTCAGCAGAGGGACTGGCGTGCACGGTGCCTACACAGTGTACACACACACACACACACACACACACACACACACACACACACACACACACACACACACACTCACACACACACACACACACACACACACACACACACACACACACACACACACACACACACACATGGATGCCAATTGAGTAATAGAAGAACAATGTTTTGGCCAAAAATATTAAAATAATCATACATTTGAACTGGGGACCCGGTTCTGACAAGCACTTGGTATCCTAGGCATTACATTTAGTTTGACTCGGTTCCACAGATACATGTTATGAAAATAGCTGATCTACAAGAACAATTCTATTACCTAGTGCCATGAGGCCCAGCAAGCACAGGAGTTGAGGACTCAGCAGCATGTCTCTGTGTCCGTGGAGATCGGGTCGGGGTCTTCTAGAAGGGTGTGTGTCCGTGGAGATCGGGTCGGGGGTCTCCTTGAAGGGTGCTGTGTTGCTGTCTGGGTCTGACTTTTTATGTGCTCCACACGAGGGTGTCTTCACCGCTGGCATCATTTGATTGGTCGTAACACATTAGCAGGTGTGTAGTTCACACACAGTTCCATGATGTCAGGAGAAAACCTCATATGTCCACAACTGTTACTTTTCACCATTACGTTTGTAATTCAGCAAAAATAGCAGATCTGCAATGTGATGCATGCAGTTTGAGCTTGTATATGTGTTATCTTTTTTGCTACTGTTGTGTGGCCACTGTAGTATGATCAGAAGTTAATTTATGGGAGAATGAATAAATAAAAAAGTAAATAAAAGATGGAGATATGAGGATTCTGCCCAACAGCAATGGGCAGAATCCTCGTTTGACCCACCTTTTCACACACACACGCACGCACGCACGCACGCACGCACGCACGCACGCACGCACGCACACACGCACGCACACACACACACACACACACACACACACACACACGAGAGAGAGTGAGAGGGTGGGGGTGATATGATGCAATGCATTCTTCAACTGGAGTTTACTGTGTTCATGTCACATTTAATACATAAAGTAATCCTAAACATGTTTAATGTACTTTTATCATGTAGAGTCAGTGTAAGTCAGTGAATTGAAAGAGACAATGTAGTCATTATAGAGACACACAACATGGACGCTCTTTACATTTAATTTAACAGGGTGGCAGGGGCATTCGAACAAGTGGCTAAATATTTCTATTACAAAATGTTATGGCGATTTCTTTATTATTATTTACTATAGTCCTACTAGACCCCCAGTAAAGTCCTATGTGATTGCATTGAACAACGTTAAACTCACTTTGCCACTCACTTTATGCATGTATGATGTGCATACCCTCTGCATTGTCTGGCTATTGCACAGTTCACACTCAGACTGACCTCTGTGAGAGAGAGAGAGAGAGAGAGAGAGAGACACGTTGTGAGCTTGTAGTTTGTCTATTTTCAGCATGCAACCAAGTGTAAAATGACTTATAGGCTACTAGATCTCTTTTCCACTAGTCCCCTATAGGCAAACATTTTGGTCTAGTTTTTATTTATTGTCAATATATTTAGCCTTAATTTTAGTCATCATAGCTTAGTTTTCATTTAGTTTCCATTTAGTTTTCGTCAGTGCGTGTAAAATGGTAGCCGACAAATATTTTTCATCATAGTGTCAAAATAACACTGTCCCCCAACACAATGCTCATGCCCTAGCAATGCATCCCTATTCTGGGGTGTAACGGTTCGGTGAGAATAGCAGATCTACAAGCGCACGACACTATACTGTATAGCAACGCACTGTGAGCTTGTAGAACAGCTATTTTTGGCAAAGAGATCTGGTGCAGAGGGAAAAAGGACCAGGCCAAGTACAGAGCCCTGGCTGGGGTCATTTAAGTGTTATAACCATGGGGGGGCTGAGTCACACTTCCATCTTATTGCAATACATTTCCTGTTTTTGTACTTTTCTGGGGTTAGTCATAACTTTCTTATGAATGATGAACAATTGTTTTTTTTTCTCCAACTGAACTGGGATTCTGTTTAAACGACAACTTTGTTTTTTTCAACTAAGGTTCATGTTTTAGTATTGATACAGGGCGTGCCCTGTACATGCACACACCCACGCACGCACGCACACGCGCGCACGCACACACACACACACACACACACACACACACACACACACACACACACACACACACACACACACACACACACACACACACACACACACACACACTCACACACACACACACACACACACACACACACACACACAAACACACACACACACACACACACACACACACACACACACACACACACACACACACACACACACACACACACATATGAGGGCGTGCCCCTCACACACTCAAACGCACACGCACGCACGCACTCACTCACACACACAGACACAGACATACACACACACACACACACACACACAACACGCACGCCCGCCCGCACGCACGCATGCACACGCACACGAGGTCGTGCCCATAGACATATAAACATAGACGCCCTTTCCGGCTCTGAGGCGCGTGTCACAATCAAGCCCCCAGTAAGGCTATCCAACGTTGAAGCTGCCACTAACCTACTGGCGAAATGTGGAATTGCAGCACTTTCATGGAGGTGGACGGACGTTCATGACGTCACGTGCGTAAGCCCGGACCTCAAAATTGAGGTCCGGGCTCTCATGCTCTCATGGTCATGCTGGACCCCCCCCCCCCCCCCCCCCCCCTCCCAGTGAGCTGTGGCGTTCCACAAGGAAGCATACTAGGAGCTTTACTGTTCCTAATATATGTAAACGACATGACAGCTTGTGACTGCAATTTGTTCCTGTTCGCAGATGACTAGCACTGCTGGTCTCGGACAGGAACAAACTGCAGGTTGAAAAGGCTCTCAGCTCTGAACTCGGTAGAATCTGCATCTGGCTCGCTGAACAAAACTAAAACTGAATCCATTCTCTTTGGATCAAATAGTAATCTCAGCAAGGCAGATGGCTTCTTGGTTATAGAGTGGGTGACAATATAATCACACGAAAAGATGACATTACCTACATAGGTTCCATCCTGGAGGCAAATCTTTCCTTTGATAAATGGCCACCAACGTAATCAAAAACGTCAACCAAAGAACGATTCGGTAACACTTAACAAGCATTTATAAACATTTATAAGCAGTTTGTAGACGAGTAATAATCATGAACAGACTGTTTGTTGACTTCCGTAAATGTTTACCTAAACATTTATAACCATGTGAATAGTTTACTACTTATACAAAAACACCTTGAAGACCCTAACAGGAGCCCTCGTACAAGGTTTCTTCGACTATGCATGCACCTCCTGGTACCACAGCACCTCTAAGGCCCTTAAAACAAGGCTCCAGACATCCCAAAACAAACTGGTCAGGCTACTTGGCCTCACTCCCCGAACCCGCCTCACCCCTGCCCACTTTGACAGGCTGGAATCATGGCTTAGGGTTGACGACAGAGTACAGCATCTTGCAATGGGTCTGGTCCACAAGATTCGCTACACCACCAAGATACCCATGTGTCCTAATACTTCCTTAATGTCAATGAAGTCCACACCCACAACACCAGAGGGCGCTCAACAAACCATGTGCAACCCAGATTCGGCACAAACAATAATGGACTAAATTAATTTCACTCCTATGCCACCAAAATGTGGAACGCCCTACCAACTCATTTTTTGTTTTTGGCTATATAGAAGTGTATATTCGTAATCGTATGTCTC
Organism: Electrona antarctica; assembly: GCF_951216825.1. Lineage (NCBI taxonomy): Eukaryota > Metazoa > Chordata > Actinopteri > Myctophiformes > Myctophidae > Electrona > Electrona antarctica. The sequence goes on from NC_136794.1 coordinate 3,130,032, forward strand.
TGTTTTGATGAATTGAAAATGGTGGGCCCTATTGTAAACAAGTGTAATGCTTTATGGTGTCGTCCACTCACAGTTAACAGTTTTTGTATTGAGTTGTACTGAGTATTGAGTTGTACTTGAAATGTACTGTAATTCTGCAAACTGTCAATCAATCAATAAATCAATAAATCAATCAATCAATCAATCAATCAATCAATCAATCAATCAATCAATCAATCAATCAATCAATCAATATTAACCTTATTAACCTTAGCGGTGGCCGCTAGACCATAATGGGCATATGACATCATCAACTTGCGACAGGAGCAGTTCCTATTGAGTGAAAGGTTGTTTTTTTTTTGAAAGAAATTAAATATTTAAGGTGTTTTTATTATTTTATTTTAGTTGAAGAGGGCAAGTATAATGTTTTAAGGCATATTTGTCTTATTAGCCAGGGATACTTTTAATAAATTCTTCAATCAATCAATCAATCAATCAATCAATCAATCAAAAAATCTATCAATCAATCAATCAATCAATCGAATCAATCAATCAATCAATCAATCAATCAATCAATCAATCAATCAATCAATCAATCAATCAATCGTCCACAGTTAACATGCTCCAGTCGCAAGTTGATGATGTCATATGTCAATGTGTGGTCCAGTCCTATGGAATATATGGAATGCACTTATGCACTAATAAAAAGCATTTACAATTATTGCTTTGATGCTCATATTAACCTTATTAACCTTAGCGGCGGCCCGCTAGACCATAATGGGCATATGACATCATCAACTTGCGACAGGAGCAGTTCCTATTGAGTGAAAGATTCTTTATTTATGAAAGAAATTAAATATTTAAGGTGTTTTTATTATTTTATTTTAGTTGAAGAGGGCAAGTGTAATGTTTTAAGGCATATTTGTCTTATTAGCCAGGGATACTTTTAATACATTCTTCAATCAATCAATCAATCAATCAATCAATCAATCAATCAATCAATCAATCCCTTCAGATTATTGAATCGGCACTCGGGACTAGTGTTTTGGAAAGGGGGGATATTGCATTTCCTCACAGACAGACCTGGCAACTGCGACCCAGTCTATGCGCTGGATAAACTAAGCAGTATGGCGGACAGCGATAGTGATTTGGAAACAGACAGCTTTGAATCGGCTCTGGACGCGCTGTCTGTCAGACACTGCAGCGACGAATCCTCCCCGAAGAGCAAGGAATATTGCACCGAGTTCTGCGCGGTATGTTTTAGTCTGAAACACAGGAGAAAGGCTCTTTGTTGGGGCTGTACATGCTAACCTGCCCCCACTAGCTTAGCATCATATAGCTAAAAGCTACATAATGAACACACTGACTGACACAACAACAATGAACACTGGCTCAACTATGTTGTGGTTATCTTATCTGGGTGCCTATACGGTATCGGCTTATAGGCTATTGGTCCAGTTTGAAATTCTGATGTAAGGTTGCAGTTTGTCTGTTGTCGGTGGTCCCTGGTTGCTAAGTTATATGATCTATGTGGGTCTTCTTGCTAACCACAGCCAGTGGACCCCCCACCACCCCCCACCTGTGTTTAGACTGCTGCTTATTTGTGTCCCATTCATATAGCCTGTGCTGTGTGTGTGTGTGTGTGTGTGTGTGTGTGTGTGTGTGTGTGTGTGTGTGTGTGTGTGTGTCCTAAGCTTGTGATTGTAACATAACTGCACCCATAATGTTTTCATTTCCCTTTGTGTGGACATAAATACATTCTTAAAGTGTGTGTGTGTGTGTGTGTGTGTGTGTGTGTGTGTGTGTGTGTGTGTCGTTAATGGTATGCAAGTATAGTTCAGTTGTGTAATCAACATGTCTACGATATGATGTCGATTGATTGATTATAAAGTATTTATTAACAGTTTGCAGAATTACAGTACATTTCGAGCACAACTCAATACCAAAAACTGTCAACTGTGAGTGGACGACCCCAATAAAGCATCACACTTGTTTACAAGAGGGTCCACCTTTGTTCAATTCATCATAACATTTAGAGATGTTACAAATACACTGCCTGCAACAGAACAGGCTCAGCTTATATATCCCATTTTGGGCGGGAACCCCTTTTGGTGTTTTAAGCATTATGTTATGCTTTAGCTGTTGAAAAATAGCAGATCTACAAGCTCGTAGATCGCGGCACTCAGTGCCGCGCTACGAGCTCGTAGGTCTGCTATTTTTTAAAAATCGTGAAAATGTGGCGCAAATCGTTGAATATATATTCTTTCAGAGCCAAAGTTTTTAAGTCAAATCGTTGCTTCTTGGGGGGGTGGAACAACATATTCTCAGATGGGGCTCGGCGGCCAATTATATTACAATTTTGGAGCTCCTTGACATGAAAATGTTTGAGAACGACTGAAACATGGGGTTTTCAGAAAACCGTCAGGATTCAGAAGACATCTGTAGAATCGTTCCCCGGTCAAAATGGGATATACATACGTTTGTGCCCTAAATGTACAGCGATAGCATGGGTGCACGTGTTGTAAATGAAACGTTGTTGTTGTTATCGCCCTGTTCTTGGCTCTCTCTGTGCAGTTGGTGGAGGAGCACACGGGCAGATGGCAGGTGCCTCTCCCCCAGCTGAGGTTGCTGCGGACGGCGCTCTGCAGCTTCACCAAAGCCACCGCTTCCTTCCCCGACTCCTGCCAGCACATGCGCTATGCCCTCAGCAGCCTGGCTCTGTAAGTCATGATCCACACCGTGACCACCTCACTAATGCTGGAGGAAGGGATGATATGTGGCCAAATTTGACTGTTTTTTTTTTTTGAATTTTCGTTTTGTCATGTCATATGAAAGCAGGGAATCATAGCTTAAAATATAGATATTAGTTGTTCAGTTTGAACCACCAGCTTATAGAGTAATATCTTGCAGAAAACAGCGAGTTGAGAAAAGAGGCTTGAAAGGTTCACTTCTGTGGTCTCTAACATTACACCTAGCTACATAAGCATTAATTTCATATTTACATGTCGATTTCAGCTCTGATATTTATTTCAGACATGCTCTTCTAGTATGTGAAGAGGCTGCCTGTGCTATTTACTCATTTTGGATAAAAAATAAATAAATTCAGTTTTTCTCCTCAAGTGAAAATCTGGAGGTTGCACGATGGCAGGCTCTCAGTGAAATCTGGTCACATATGTTACGCCCTGTCAAATTTCGTCTTCAGCAAGACCGTGTTGACGATAGTTAGTTAGTTGCCCTGTTAGCCTGGAATCCAGACTGATTCGCTATGTTTGAGAGAGAGAAAAAGCTGAAAGTAGCAATCACTCTGGATTCCAGGCTACTAAAACCGCTGTCATTCGGCACAACGGGACAGTTGTGGCAACAGTTGTCCTTTGGCGCAATTTTACACTACAGCTCAGCTGTCATCTGGCACAACAGCCAATAGTCACATACTGTTATGCCGTTGCTTATGCTGTGGTGCCACAGCTAATACATCAGCCATTGAACAACAGCAAAGTAATGCTGAATACACAGTAAGTTGCCAGACGTCAATACATGAGTTTTTCTTTTTTAACACAATCAGCACTGGGATTCCTTCAAAATAGAAGCTCTGGGGTGCTGGGAAGACATGGCCGCTTTTACTCTGTAAAGCCCCCCCCCCATTCTGTTCCGAAAAGAAACTGATATTTTTTTGCTTGCTTACCTCGCTAAGAATCCGATAAAAGTCGCTGATGATCCCTCGCGTTCATATTTTTGAACGAGAGGCAGGTGAGAAGTCAGAAATGAAGAGCTTAGTACCGTATATCCATCAGATCAAAACCACGGAGAGCTCCCTAGATTAGGAGATACGAGGCATTCTTTCTGCAGTGGTAAACTAGGAAGTGACCGGGACCGCGGATGATCGAAGAGCGAAGCGTACGGTGGCCTTGAGTCCAACTAAAAATAAAAATAAATCACACCCGTGTGAAGTGAGTGGTGCAACTCCGTGTGGGAGTTCCCGGGGGGGTCCAGACCCACAGGAACGCACCCAAGGTGCCGGCCCGGTTCCAGCGAGCCGCCCCGTGTCAGAAACGGTTGAGAAATGACAGTTACAGTGTGGCGGTCCCTCTACTGTACCCTCTACTGTACTGTACTGTACTGGCACACCCGAAAGCATCATATATACAGTTAACACGTGCGTGTGTGTTTGTGTGCGTTACGGTGCGCACAGGTGGTGAAAAACAACCATGCTATTTCCGTGCTCATACCCAGCCACCCACCCACACACATAGCTCCGTAAGGGAGTGGTTGCACCACTCAAAAAAGAAAAGAAAAACAGAATATTCTCTCGTTTGATATCATTGAAGATGCGCTAGGACGTGTACACACGTCGTTGCAACCCGTCGGTTTGATTGCTTATGACGTGTGGACACGTCGGGTGGACTGAACCAGTTAATGAAAATAAAGTCAGATGTGTTACCGACTGAGTGAATTTCAAATAACAACATTGTCTGTGTTTCCATTCATTGTGATGTTGTATTGTCGTAGGAGCTACTTTGAGCTGATGCTTTTCTTCAGCAAAGAGGAGTTTGTGGAAGCTCCCATGAAGGAGATCCTAGACTCCTTTCAGGTGAGGACAAACATATATCGTTGTTGTGCTTGTTGTCTCGGTCGTCTCGTCAAAACCCATCTCTTCTCCCTGGCTTTCAATGATATTGGACCTAATTAACCTGTGTAATATTTGTGTTGCTTTGATGTTTTACTATGCTGTTTGTGTTGATTGTACAGTATGCTTGTTTCATGATCGTGTATACAGCACTTTGGTTGACCTTCTGGTCTTTGTAAATGTGCTCTAGAAATAAAGTTTGATTTGATTTGGTCAAAGAGACGAGAAAGAGAAAGAGGTGGGGCGGGAAACAGTGTTGATTTCGTCGACTAAAAACTAAGACGGAAAATGTTTGTCGACTACCTTTTTCCACTGATGGAAACTAAATAAACTATAAGCTATGATGACTAACACTAAATATACTGACAATTTCGTCAACAAATAAAAACTAAAATGTTAGGAAGGGGACTAGTGGACAAGAGATCCAGTATAAGTCATTTTACACTTGGTTGCATGCTGAAAATAGCAGAACTACAAGCGACATGTTGTGAGCTTGTAGATATTTTCAGCAAATGTACGGCATCAAGGCCCGCCAAAACACATTTTAGTCGACTAAATCAACTGTAGATTTAGTCGACTAAAACTTCATGACATTTAGTCGCCTAAAACTAGCACTAACACTAACACATTCCAGGTGACTAAAATGTGACTAAAACTAAATGAAAACTATTCAAGAGACTATGACTAAAATTAAAAATCAAAATGTGCTGCCAGAAACAACACTGGCTTCTTGTCTCGGTCGTCTCGTCAAAGAGACGAGAAGGAAGAGAGAGGTGGTGGCGGGAAAAATGAACCGAGTCTTTTTTTTTGGCGTTCACCTCCTGCAGGAATGCCACTTGCGGCTTCTGAGGCACCGGAACGTCTACTTGGTGCAGGTGAGGCAGACCATCAAAGCAGGCGGCCCCTGGGAGAGTCCAGTTCTCCAAGGCATCATGAGAGCCACGTCGCTGACACAGACCCAGGGTAACGCTCATCGACCCGTACACGCTACTACACTACACGCTGGAAACAAATTGCCTTAACCCATTTAGGACCTGACAGTTTTCTGAAATTTTTAAGATTTTTTTTTAAGTTAAGTTTTTTTTTTTAAGTTCTTTTTTTTAGTGTATGTGTGCGTGCGTGTGTGTTCTTTTGTTTTTTTAAAGTTTTCTTTAAGTTTTTTTTTAAAGTTTTTCTTTTAACGTTTTTCTTTAAGTTAAGTTTTTTTTAAGTTTTGTGTGTGTGTGTGTGTGTGTGTGTGTGTGTGTGTTTTTTGTGTGTGATACAGCTGCGCCCTCTGGTGGCGGGCGGGTGGTGTTACAGCGTGACACACACAGACAGACATGTTCTGCTAGGTCTCATAGTTAGTGCTCACTGCGTTCGCAATCAGTGGTGCTCAATATTTCATGTCGAGGACCCCACAAATGTCAAGCTTTCCTTTTGCTTTAAGTAGTATGTGACATGTCACACTAGGGGGTTTTCTGAATCCATTCCAAGCATTAGTTTTGCACAAAATACACTCCTTGGGCTAAAAGCTAGCCTGGCTAATAAGCCAGAATCAAATCACACTCGTGTGGTATTTGAGTCTGGAGATGCTGTGTATGGATCTTGTTTCCCGGGGGGGCGGGTTCAAACATTTTCTCTTTGACGCAATTGGTCAGAGCTACTGTCAGTCAAAGGTCTCAAGCATTGAACGTCACTGTACCAAATCCCGACCCATATTGCATACCGTGTCCCGATTGGCCACACCAGTTCTCTGGTGTAGGAAATGGGCGTACTATTATTGAGCCTCTCCAGACCGTAATCCGCCGGCAGGCAAATCTTTTTTTGCCAACGGCTGATTCGGTCTGGCTTATTAGCCAGGCTAGCTAAAAGCAGCCATAGCCACAAAATGTGCTGACCTCATCACATTTGTCAAGGTTCAAGGTTCTTTATTATTTGTCTCCCGAGGAAGACATTTGTCTTAGACAAAGGGCCTGCAAGTGTAGCCCTTATGTCCATGTCGCCGCAGAGCAGCGCCAAAGCAAAGACGTCTATGGCCGTTTTTAGCCCAAGGAGTGTTTTTTTGTGCAAAACTAATGCTTGGAATGGATTCAGAATTATGAAAACCCCCTAGTTTGACATGTCACATCATGCTACTTAAAGCAAAAGGAAAGTTTGACATTTTTGCCTGCCATAGGATGTTAATGGTAGGGTCACAAGAAACCCCTATAAAACAAATGGCCCAATACCGACAGCCGGTCAGCAATTTCTTTCTACTCGATCTGTGTCTCATAGGAGGGCTGTGGGCAGTTCAGAAACCGTCTTCCAGTGACATCATCGATGGGGAATACAAGCTAATAGAAACTGCAGGCTTTCTAGTCCTGAAAAGTTGCAATGCGAAAATTGAAGCCATCGTTCACACGATAATGAAAATCTAAATATTTTTGTAAAAAAATCTTGTTTAAAAAAAATTCTGCCTAATGATGATGTCACTGGAAGACGGTTTCTAAACTGCCCACAGCCCTCCTATGAGACACAGACTGAGTAGAAAAAAATCGTGCCATTTTTTCATGATTATTAGTGAGGACCTATTATATGAAGATGGGTTGAAAAGTGGTGAAGTGGTCCTTTACGGATTTAGAAGCCTTTTTTATTTTTTGAATCGGCCTCAGGTCTAAATGGGTTAATAAAGTTCCGCCTGCTTGCTAAACCCCCCCGAAGGCCCCCCATTCCCCTAATCATTGTTCACAATGCATTGCTCTCCTCCTCCTCCTCCTCCTCTCTCTCTCTCTCTCTCTCTCTGTGTACAGTGGACGAGTACCTCAGCTCTGAGGTGCCCGTGTTCCTTGAGCTGCGCGTCCGCTACCTGCAGGCTTGCGAGCGCGTGCAGGAGGCCATGGCGCTGACCAAGACGTGCCTGGAGCACAGCAAGGCCGGGAAACACCACTACTTCCACCAGGCGTACCTCATCTGCCTCTACAAGGCCTCGCTACACGAGCACTTACACAAGGAGGTCAGTACACCAATGCACGTTAAAAACCCCATTTAGACCTGAGAAAAGATTCTACAAAATGTCTTCTAAATCCTGACGGTTTTCTGAAAATCCCTATGTTTCCATGTCAGTCGTTCTCAAACTATTTCATGTCAAGGAGCCCCAAAAATATTTGTAATTGGCCACCGACCCCCCCATCTGAAAATATGTTTGTTCCAGGGACCCCCTCCCCCAGAAGCAAAGATTTGAGTTAAAAACATTGGCTCTGAAAGAATATATATTCAAAGATTTGTGCCACATTTTCATGATTTTTCAAAATTAGCAGCTCTACAAGCTCTACTGAGCTTGTGTGAAACCTGCACTATCCACATGTTTCACACAAGATTTAATTTCTTTGCTAAATAGTTACCGTATCGATTTTAACCCATTCTGGGTGGGAACCCCTTTTGGGTAGAACGCTGTAGAATGCTTTAGCTATTGAAAAATAGCAGATCTACAAGCTCATAGCGCGCCACCGAGTGGCGCGCTACGAGCTTGTAGGTCTGCTATTTTTGAAAAATCGAAGAACGACTGACATAGAAACATAGCTTTTTCAGAAAACTGTCAGGATGTATAGGACATTTTTAGAATCTGATCTCAGGTCAAAATGGGTTAAATCATTGAATCGTATCGACCATAATGAACCAATATGTATCGTCAACCATGTATCGTCGTGATACGTATCTTATCACTGATAAAAGTGTTTGTTTACACCCCCCCCCCCCCCCCCCCCCTCCTCTAGTATCATGCGTATCTCAACGCTCACATGGCCGAGCTGGACGGCCGCGACGCGGTGGAGATCATCTGCAACACGGAGAGCGTGGAGAAAGGCGACGTGCTACTGTCCATGTCTAGAGCCTTCCTCAGCCAGCAGCTTCACAATGGAGACATGTACTACATGTGGTAAGTCCCAACACGCGCACGCACGCACGCACGCACACACACACACACACACACACACACACACACACCAGTGTTGTTTGTGGCAGCAAATTTTTATTTTTTAGTTTTAGTCATCTAGTCTCTTGAATAGTTTTCATTTAGTTTTAGTCACATTTCAGTCACCCGGAATGTTTTAGTGTTTAGTCTAGTTTTAGCCGACTAAATATCGTAAGATTTTAGTCGACTTAAATGTATTTTGGCGGGCCTTGATGCCGTCACCAGCCGTCGTAATGACACTTGCTGAAAATAGCTGATCTACAAGCTCACAACGCGTCGCAGCGTGACGCGTTGTGAGCTTGTAGATCGGCTATTTTCAGCATGCAACCAAGTGTAAAATGACATATAGTAGATCTCTTGTCCACTAGTCCCTTCCTAACATTTTAGTCTAGTTTTTATTTGTTGACAAAATCGTCAGTATATTTAGTCTTAGTTTTAGGTCATCGTAGCTTAGTTTTCATTTAGTTTCTATTTAGTTTTTGTCAGTGGGGAAAAAAGGTAGTCGACGAACAATTTTCGTCTCAGTCTTAGTCGACGAAATCAACACTGACACACACACACACACACACACACACACACACACACACACACACACACCACTAAATTCCTCTTATCATAATGATATTTTGCCTTCAGGGGCAACTTCTTGGCCTGCGACTACAGCGGTATACTGAATTGCATTTTAATGAATTGCATTTTTATAACGCTTTTCCAAGTGCTCAAAGCGCTTTACAATGGTTCATTGTCTCCACCAGGCCGAAGGCATGGGGAAAGAGTATGTTTTGCACTCCGTCTGTCCGTCCGTGTGTCCGTCCGTCCGTGTGTGTGTGTGTCCGTCCGTTTGTGAACAGCTAATCTCCGGCACCGTTAACCCGGTCGATGTCAAATTTTGCACACACACCCCCTGGATGCCAACGATGAACCTCTGCCCCATAATTTCCTTCAGATTTTATCCAAATTTCACGCAAATCGGTACACATGCTCTCCATGGTCATGTGATCAAGACGCGTTTGTTTGATTTCTCATAATCCACCTTCATTGCCTACGATTGGCTTCTAAACCTTTCAGGAGTAGCCTGCTTTGTACCCGTTTTGTACAAATTGCCACAATTACTCAACGCAGTGTCCGATTGCGGTGAAACTGTGCATGCATATTCCCACTAGGCTGAGGAAGAAATGCCACTTGACAGTTTTCAAATCAACCTCATGGTGGCGCTACAACAGGCCAAGCCGCGTCACACACACACACACACACACACACACACACACACACACACACACACACACACACAACATCCTCCTGGTGGAGACCTGTGCCCAGAAGGGCACTTTTTCTAGTTAATTCATACATTGGGAGGTGAAGCGGCGAACAGTCGACGCCAGCGTCCTCACTTCCCACATTCACACACCGACGGTGGCAAGCTTACATAGCCTGGCTAATAAGCCAGACCGAATCAGCCGTTGGGGAAAAAAAATTGCCTGCCGGCGGATTACGGTCTGGAGAGGCTCAATTGTACGCCCATTTCCTACACCAGAGAACTGGTGTGGCCAATCGGGACACGGTATGCAATATGGGCGGGTTTTGGTACAGTGACGTTCAATGCTTGAGACCTTTGACTGACAGTAGCTCTAACCAATTGCGTCAAAGAGAAAATGTTTGAACCCACCCCCCGGGAAACAAGATCCATACACAGCATCTCCAGACTCAAATACCACACGACAGTGTGATTTGAGTCTGGCTTATTAGCCAGGCTAAAGCTTACACCGACCGACTCATTGGAGGCAATGTAGGGTTCAGTGTCTTGCCCAAGGACACTTCGACATGTGGACAGGAGGAGGAGCCGTGATTCGAACCGCCGACCCAGGGATCATTGGACGACCTGCTCTACCTCCTGAGCCACAGCCGCCCTAATTATTCTCTCTCTCTCTCTTCTCTTCCCCATCCATCCACCCATCCAGGGACCTGGTGTTCATCTGGAGCAGACTACATCTAAGGGCCCATCCCTCCAGGCAGGGCTTCCTGGCCGACTGCCGCCAGATGGCGTCCTCTGCGTCCAACGTCCGCGCCATCTTCCCCTTCATCAAAGTGGTCACGGCAGAGGTGGGTGGGTCCCAGGATCATTCAGGGGACGTGCAGAGAGTGTTAGAGAGGCAGGGGGCTGAAATCTCGTAAGGAGGGCACTTTTTGAACAAAAATAGCAGATCTACAAGCTCACAACGCGTCGCTTGTAGATCTGCTATTTTCGGGGCGCAACCCAGCACTCTGTGGGCTCCATTTTCGTGACCGCTAAACCCCTTATCCCTAAACTTCTTTGCCTTTTTTTTTTTTTTTTTACTATTTTGCAAAACATTTTTTAATAGTTAAAATGGCCAGTCTACAAGCTCACAACATGTCAATGTAGATCGGCTAGTTGAACTATTACATTTTTTTTCTCCAAAATTGTATAAAAAAAAAGGCAAAGAAGTTTAGGGATAAGGGGTTTAGCGGTGATGAAAATGGAGGCCAGAATCTACTGGAGATGCAGGTGTAACGACATGGATTTCGAAACAAATTTGTTCAACGCAATAATGGTGCGTTCCAAGTTCAGGAGACATCGGGGGGGGGGGGGGGGGGGGGGGGGGGGGAAGCAATTCTCCTGAATGCTGCTTTCCGGTATATATGGCATGGAAAGGAGTGGCATTTTTGCATTTCTTCCACCATCAGTAAATGCTGCATTCGTGGTCTGGAGAGGGCAGTTGTTTTACAGACAGGTAAAGGGGCAGGGGCTGAAGCCTCCTTTGAGGAGCTCACACGTTTTGAGCCCGTTTTAACCTGAGATCAGATTCTAAAAATGTCTGTTTGAAAATGACAGTTTTCTGAAAAAGCTATGTTTCTATGTCAGTGGTTCTTCGATTTTTCAAAAATAGCAGACCTACAAGCTCGTAGCGCGCCACTCGGTGGCGCGCTATGACCTTGTAGATCTGCTATTTTTCAATAGCTAAAGCATAACATAATACTAACACAAAAAGGGGTTCCCGCCCAAAATGGGTTAACGTTGACCTTTCTGTTTGGATGTATTGGCTGTCAAGGCCAGAAAGTATTTTTTTTGCCACTCAGTAGGCGTTCCTGCATAACTTCCAGGTTTGGTGATGATGTCACACGCATTTAGTCTTAGTTTTTGTCACAATAGCTTAGTTTTCATTGAGTTTCCAGTTTAGTTTTCGTCAGTGGAAAAAAAAAGGTAGTCGACGAAATTTTTTTCGTCTTAGTTTCAGTCGACCAAAAAACAACAAGTGTGTGTGTGTGTGTGTGTGTGTGTGTGTGTGTGCGTGCCGAACAGCTGGGCAGCGAAGGCGTCCAGTGCTGCGTGGAGCTCTGCGCCCGCGCCCTGCAGCAGTGCGACCTCCAGGCCGACCCCGTGGCCTACTCCCTGGTGTGCAAGGCCGTGGCCTTCCTGCTGCCCGGCGACCTGGAGGTGTGCCGCGCCTGCGCCCTGCTGGTGTTCTGCCAGGAGCGCAGCCTGGAGGCCTACAGGACGGTGTGCCTGCTCTACACGCACCCCGACGAGGAGCTGCTCCACCCCTACGTCAGCCCCGTCCCCACCAACGTCCGCTTCCACATGCTACAGGTTAGAGAGTAGGGATGGGTCCGATTCATCGATAATCGTTAATAGGACCCGAAATCGATTATGAAAATTAATAATCGATAATCGTTTTTTTTTTTTTAATGAAATTCTGTTGGAAAGGCAATATTGTCATCCAAACAGGACAGGGCTATAGAGCGTCGCAGTCCCGCCTCCTACCCTGGACCAGGAAATGAAACCCAATGCATTATTCTCATAGACATTTCTTAAAGTATTTATTTAAAGACGGTTACGCCGCGGACAAAGCCAACTCGAGTCGTGACAACTCATGACAACACAAACCATATTTTGGACCAAACAAATAATTAGAAAGAAGAAAAAAACGGCAGGTTACAACACTTTTTTTGTTGTTTTTCTTCTTTGTAATTATTTGTTTGGTCCAAAATATTGTTTGTGTTGTCATGAGTTGTCACGACTCGAGTTGGCTTTGTCCGCAGCGTAACCGTCTTTAAATAAATACTTTAAGAAATGTCTATGAGAATAATGCATTGGGTTTCATTTCCTGGTCCAGGGTAGGAGGCGGGACTGCGACGCTCTATAGGCCTACCAAAGTGTGCCTGGGATGTGTCTGTGTAGCTGCATGACTGAGAGGAGTGTGAGTGACTGAGTGTGAGTGGAGATTGATTCCAATCAAGATACAGGTTTGGAGGATTTAGCAGGTGTTGGGAATTTACCTAATCAGGCCTAGGCTGGGGTTGCTATGGTGATCAATTGGCTCAACACTGGTCCAGGGACCACCAGTGGTCCTCAGTCAAAAGATGGAGTTAGTAACCAAATGGACCCTTATTAACTCTCAAGAGTTAAAATTATTGTTAATCATCTACATCAGGGGTTCCCAAACCTTTTTGACTTAGGTACCCCTTGGTGGGAAGATTTGTTTTATTTCTAGGGTTCATTAAAAAGATTGCATTTCGCAAAGATATCAAATCTACAAGCTCGCAACCCGGCGTGACAAGTTGTGAGCTTGTAGACGGGCTATTTCCGGATACGAGATTTGGTTTAGAAGAAGAAAAAAAGAAAAAAAAGGAGGAAACTTGTACTGTATGGTAGACAAACTAGTCTAGCGTGGTGGAATAAGTAATAATTAGCGTGTTTTATATAATGATCCAACATTGTAATTTTTTCTCCTATTTTTGCTCCACCAGATACTGAAAGAGGGCCTGTGTTTTGACCCGGAGTTCTGGAACCTCCTGACCCTCAGGACCCACTGCTTGGAGCTGTTCAGCGACAAGGACCTGAAGGCTGCCGTGCTGAGCGAGATGGAGGCGGAGGAAGAGAAGGAACACGAGGAGGAAATGCCGTTTTTGGCAGAACAACGGCCCAGTGAACTGTGCCCTCTGCACTCGACGCGCTCGCCTCAAAAAACAGTCCCGTTGCACTCTCACGCCGCGTCCGTCCGCGCGACAAAGCCGCCCGCGGAGCATCGGACGGGAAGCGTGTCCGATTCGGGCGCTCCTCGAGCGAAGAGGAGGGGGCGGCAGAAGAGAGCGCCGCCTCCTCCTCCGTCGGACGACGAGGCGGAAGTCAGCGACGACCCGGAGATCAAGTTCTACGGCGCTCAGTTCAAGCCCTCGCCGCTGGCTAATAATTCCCAGTACTCGCTGAGACGCAAGTACACCAGAATAGAAAGCTCCGCCGCCGCTGCTCCCGTCAAATGCCCTCCCAACCGCCAGAGGGAGTACCTGTCTCGGTGCGTGAAGAACAATATTCTGAAAAGGAAAGGTCGCAAGAAGCGGTGGCTGCAGGTTCCCGTGTCGCCCGAGTCGGCGCCTCAGGGGCTTACAGAGACAATGGTCATGGTCAAGGTCAAGGGGAAGAGGGGGAGGAAAAGGAAGACGTTTTTGCAGAGATTCGAACTCTCTTACCCGGAGAACGAAGTTTCTCTCGAAGAGGAGGATCGCGGGATCATGGATGAAATGGATACAGACAGCGGAGGAGGGCAGGATGAAATAAATCACGAAATGAATAATGCACTCGGAGATATCACACGTGACATGATTAAAGAACTCGTGGAGAAAAGACTCGGGGGCGACGTCGACGCGGACGACGACGACGAGAGCACTCTCGGAGAACGCGTGAACCGACCGGCGTCTCACGCGGAGGTCAACTCGGCGTCTTGTGAAGACCGTCCTCCCGGCGAGCCGCCTGAGCTTACCGAAGCCCATACCGCTGAAAGTGGCGAGCTAGCCTTTGAGCTGTTAGGTTGTCCGATAGAACTGTTCCACAACTACGCCCTTAACTCCAAAAAGCCTGACGCCGAGACACTACAAGAACCCCCGCAGTCCACAGAGGAGGAGGAGGAGGCACAACATGCACAGAACGGTGACGACGCGCAGCTGGAGGAGAAGCCACTGGTGGAGACGATAAAAGGGTTACATCCTCAGGTTAGTTTGGCTCGATTTTTCTGCCTGTACTGAAAGGTCCTAATCAAATCAAACTTTTATTTATAGAGCAGGGGTTCTCACCGTTTTTGGCCGGGGACCCCCGAAATTGCTTTGGCAACGTCTCGGGACCCCCGCCCCGCCCCCTCCCGACCCCCAATATAAATTGACTGCTACAATAACCTTAAACCATTTTGGGCGGGAACCCCTTTTGGTGTTTTAAGCATTGTTATAATTTAGCTATTTAAAAATAGCAGATCTACAAGCTCATAGCGCGCCACCGAGTGGCGCGCTACGAGCTTGTAGGTCTGCTATTTTTGAAAAATCGTGATTTTTTTTTTTTTTTTTAATCTTTTTTTTTTTTTTGAAAATAATTTGGGGACCCCCTAAAATAATTTGGCGACCCCCCCCGAGGGGTCGCGACCCACGGGTTGAGAACCCCTGATTTATAGAGCACATTTAAAAAAAACAATTGCTGTTGCTGCACAAGGTTGAGACAAACGAAGCGTCAACCGGGCGCCCGTCTGGGCACAGACAAGTATGTTGTGGATCATAAACCCATTCAAGCCTGACGTCGAAATAAAAAAAACGTTCGCTCTGAAAGAATATATATTCAAAGATTTGTGCCGCATTTTTACGATTTTTCAAAAATAGCAGACCTACAAGTTCATAGCGCGCCACTCGGTGGCGCGCTATGAGCTTGTAGATCTGCTATTTTTCAATAGCTAAAGTATAACATAATGCTTAGTTAAAACACCAAAAGGGGTTCCCGCCCAGAATGGGTTTAAAGCTATAATATGACACAGATGCGTCCTCAGGTCTAAATGGGTTAACCCATTTAGACCTGACGTCGAAATTAAAAAAAAATCATGACAATTTTCTGAAAAAATCTCATGTTCAAATCAGTGGCCTGGGCCATGGCTCAGTGGTCCAGGCACCTTGGCTGGTAATCCAGTCTGGCAGTGTGCCACGGGTTCGACTCCCGATCCCGACGGCCTTTACTGCATGTCTTCCCCCCCCATCTCTCTCCCCATTTCCTGTCGGCCTACTGTCTGTCCCTCCATAAAATATATTTAAAAAAAAAAAAAGGCGAAAGCCACAAAAAAAAACATTAATAAAAAAATTAAAAAATAAACCAGTGGTGGAATATTTCATGTCAAGGACCCCAAACATATGTATTTGACCTCCGACCCCATCTGAAAATGTGTTGTTCCACGGACCCCCCCAGAAGCAAAGATTTGACTTAACGCGTTGTGTGCCCACACAACACTTTCCCCCAAAAAAAAGCCAGGGTTCCCCCACTTTTTACATTCATTTTTTTGACATTTTTTTTTATATAATTTTTTTTTGTTTTTGCAAAGACGTCCACAGACGTCTCGGGCACTACATACGGGACGTTTCCCAAGGATAGTCTAAGAAGGATGAGACGCGAAGACCGTACGGGCGACGCCATGTTGCTTTGGAAGGAAAGAAACATGCGCAGTTGAGACCAAGGAAGCTGAACGCGGAAGTGTTGGCTGCATATAGCCCATTGCGCATGTTTCTTTCCTTCCAAAGCAACATGGCGTCGCCCGTACGGTCTTCGCGTCTCATCCTTCTTAGACTATCCTTGACGTTTCCCAGGACGTCTGTGGACGTCTTGGGCACACAACCTGTAGAAGCTACAGTATAACATAATGCTTAAAACACCAAAAGGGGTTCCCGCCCCAAAATGGGTTAAAACACATTAGAGGATCAAGGTGATGTTATGGCTCTGTAACTAATGTTGACAGGAAGAAAAATACATTTTGAGCTGACATGCTCATCAGACTGTAACTAATGGCATAGTAAATTCAAAGGAATGCCCTTTTTTTAACCTAGCCCAATGATTGTTAATTCGGTGTGTGAACTAGATGTATTGCTCAGTAGAGTGCATACCTCTGCAAACAAATATAAATACAAAGAAAAAGTGAAGTTAATGAGGGTCAATTCAGTGTAGCCCACACCCACTGATATTCCCCGTCAAGTCTCAGGACATTTTGCCTGTCCATTCCTTGATTTTGACCTTGATCGTAACCTTTTACTGGACACCCATTCTCAAAGTTGTTTTGCTAACGAACGAACGCAAACGGGCCAAATTACAGAGTGCGTTGTTTCCTTTTTTCTGTTCGCCATGGATTCAATTCGAAGGTAATAATAAATTTGTGTCTTAACCCATTCTGGGTGTGAACCCCTTTTGGTGTTTTAAGCATTATGTTATGCTTTAGCTGTTGAAAAATAGCAGATCTACAAGCTCTATGAACTTGTAGGTCTGCTATTTTTGAAATATCGTGAAAATGTGGCGCAAATCTTTGAATATATATTCTTTCAGAGCGAACATTTTTAACTCAAATCTTTGCTTCTGAGGGGTTCCTGGGACAACATATGTTCAGATGGGGGTCGGCGGCCAATTACATAGGTCTGCTATTTTTGAAAAATCGTGAAAATATTTATTCCAGAAAACTGGAGGATTTAGAAGATTTTTTTTTAAATTTTGAGGTCAGGCCTAAATGGGTTAATGAAACATGTTTTTCTTCTCTTGGTGCAGGTGAAAGTCAAGAAGTCGTGGAAGGAGAAGATGCTCCAGTCCCAGCGGTATTGCCACGTGACGCACCACTGCATCGTCTGCCAGAAGGACTTCAAGGGCCTGAACGTGCTGCGGCACGCCCTCGCCCACCTGAAGAAGAACAAACTCCGGTGCATACTCTGCGGGAAGTGGTTCCGGCAGCTTCCGTTCGCCAAGAACCACATCATGGATCACATCGACACCATGTGCAAGGACAACGACAACCCCGGCGAAAAGGACAAGGGGGGGAAACTCGACAACAAGGACAAACCCGGCAAAAAGGACGCGGAGAAACTCGACGACGACAACGGCAGACCCAGCAAAAAGGACACACCGAGTGGCGAGGACGGGCCGAGTGGAAATGAGCCGGACGCAGAGGTAACGCCGGTCAACGGAACGGAGATGGATTCGGAAAACGCGAACCAGGACGGAGATGAGGATCACCGACCTTCGTCGCCTTCTCAACAACAACAACAACAACAACAGCCAAAGAGCAAAAAGAACAATCTCAAAGCGAGACAAAGCGTCGAGCTCAGCAGGGAGAGCAGGATCATCAGGAACCTGCGCGTCAACATGAGAAAGCTGCACAGGAACGGAAACAACGTCGACTTCACGGACGAACAAGTGGTCTTCTCCGAGGACCTCGTGATGGTGACCGTGAGGGATCACGACGTGTCTGTTGCGACGGACGTGTCTGTTGCGACGGATGTGTCTGTTGCGACGGACGTGTCTGTTGCGACGGAGCAAGCAGGAGCAGAGGAGAAGGTGGTGGAGGTGAAGGAGAAGCGAGCAGGGGAAAACGGATACGGTGGTTTTAGCGTAAAGTACAACCTGTGCCCCTCCGAGCGCTGCGACAAAGTGTTCGCGAAGCTCGGCCCCACAATGAGACATGCCCTCAAATTCCACGGGAACGAGGACAGGGTTCTAGAGAAGACGTTTGTGTGGTCAAATCGCAAATGCCTCACCTGTCAACGGTAAGTTTTTTTTCTCTGCCCAAAAGGTAGATTGCGATCTATTGAAAAATATTTAATTTAAATATTTAAAAAAAAAACTATTTTGTGTCTATATAGTGTTGATTTCGTCGACAAAAACGAAACGAAAAAAAGTTCGACTACCTTTTTTCACTGACAAAAACTAAATAGAAACTAAATTAAAACTAAGCTATGATGACTAAAACTAAGACTAAATATACTGACAATTTTGTCAACAAATTAAAACTAGACTAAAATGTCAGGAAGAGACTAGTGGACAAGAGATCTACTATAAGTCATCTTACACTTGGTTGCATGCTGAAAATAGCCGGTCTACAAGCTCACAGCGCGTCGCGGCTCGTTTTGAGCTTGTAGATATTTTCAGCAAGTGTAAAAACAGTCATTACGACGGCATCAAGACCCGCCAAAATACATTTGGGTCGACTAAATCAACTGTAGATTTAGTCGACTAAAATCTTATTATATTTAGTCGACTAAAACTAGACTAAACACTAAAACATTCCAGGTGACTAAAATGTGACTGAAACTAATTGAAAACTATTCAAGAGACTGGGCTCCATTTTTGTCACCGCTAAACCCCTTATCCCTAAACTTCTTTGCCTTTTTTTTTACTATTTTGAAAAACATTTTTGAATAGTTCAACTAGCCAATCTACATTGACACGTTGTGAGCTTGTAAACTGGCAATTTTTTTCAAAAATGTTTTGCAAAATAGTAAAAAAAAAGGCAGATAAGTTTAGGCATAAGGGGTTTAGCGGTGGCGAAAATGGAGCCCTATGACTAAAACCAAAATGTGCTGCCAAACACTGCACTGGGACTAAACTGTCCGTTTTCTTTTCCCCCAACACGGCAGGAAGATGCAGTTCCTCCAGCAGTACAAGGACCACATGACGCTCCACGACGCGGCCCCTCCCCTCCGCAACTTCTGCGTCCACGTGGCGTGCGGCGCGCGCTTCCTCACCCAGCAGGAGCTCAAGGACCACGTGGCGGCGAGCCACGAGCTCTTCCGACCTACATGTTCCTACGCGGGCTGCGAGCAGCAGTTCCCGCTGCTCCAGGGCCTGTACGACCACGAGTGGAGACACTACACGCCGGCGCCGCGGCAGAAGGAGGAGATGACGATAGGCGCGCCCGACAGGCGCGGCGAGAAGACGCAGAGCGCCGAGGCGCCGTGGAAGCAGCGGGTGAAGATCGAGGAGATCTGGATGCAACAACAACAACAAGGCGGGAAGAATAATAAGGGACATTATCAAGACATCTCGAAATCAGGAGGGACGCTGCTTCCGGAGACGGCGGAAGGACGCGAAGCGACTCGAGGACAGGGCGCGACGACGACGACCGCCGCCGCCTCGGACCCTGGCGCCGGTGATCGAAGCGTGCACGTCGACGATGTGGCCACTCTTCCTCCTCCTCCTCCTCCGGGGGTCGACGTTTCCGAAAGCGTGGCCGTCGAACCGATGACCCTCTTCAACGGACACGTCGTGGAGGGAGAAGGAGACCGAACGTCCGAGGGCGAGATCATCATCACCACCACCTCCTCACCACCACCAGCTCCGGAGCGGAAGACCACCACCACCACCACGACGGAACCCGGCCTGGACATCAAAGAGCCCGGCGAGACGGTCACCGTCCAGGCGGACCCTCTGGAGGAGCTGCGGAGCGCCAAGCTCGGCACCTTCAAGGCGGAGGACCCCGCCAACACGTACTTCGTCAAGGCTCCCATGATCCGGCCGCCGCCCTCCGCCTACATGAACGAGAAGGAGCTCAGCATGCGCAAGCGGCGGCACGCGGAGGAGCCGAAGAAGAGCCAGGCGCAGGCCTACAAGAAGAACTGGAACAGCAGGAAGACGCAGCAGGGCGGCGGCGGCGGCAAGAAGGTGGAGGAGGTCCCCGAGGTGGTCCAGACCAGGAGTCGCTGCAACAAGTGCCTGGCGATCTTCGGCAGCGTGGAGGAGATGAAGAAGCACGAGGCCCTGAACACCTGCTCTGCTCTCTTTGGCTTTGATTCAGACGATGAAAGTAAGTAATACCTAGTCTTATACTGTGTGTGTGTGTGTGTGTGTGTGTGTGTGTGTGTGTGTGTGTGTGTGTGTGTGTGTGTGTGTGTGTGTGTGTGTGTGTGTGTGTGTGTGCGCGCGTGTGCGTCAGTCAGTCAGTCAGTCAGTCAGTCAGTCAGGTGCCGCATTAAATGGCTCTAAACTATAACTAAGCATTTTCACCAAAATAAAAACTAGCAAACCCGCTCTAAAAAACTAACTAAAACTAACTGAATTAGAAGAAAAAAATGTCAAAACTAACTATAATAAATAAAATCACACCCGTGTGAACCGAGTGGTGCAAATCCCCCCCCCCCCCCCAACACACAAACACGGACACGGACATTGCTGTTCGTTGGAGTGGTTGCACCACTCAAAAATCCCAAAACAACCTTGCTCGGAAGTTGGAAGACACGTTGAACAGGCCAAAGCAAAGCTCCAGAAATCTTTCCTTCTGATGTCCAATTATACTAGTGTAAGGCCAGCTAAGATGTTAACACGTCACACTGACACGCTAAAAGCTTTGTTTTTATTGACTTTATCTTTATTTGTTACATTGCTGCCTATAATGACATACCTAGCATAGCTACTCCAGGTTTGAAAGTGCTTAAAACTATTAGTTCGACATGTTTTTTTTCTTTTCATCCCTATAGGCTAGCGGTGAAGAGGCGTTGAAAAGGGACTTGAAAGGCCATGGTCGTCTGTCAGCTGAGCTGAAGGACGAGCCGTGGAGATTGTGATGGAGGATATTTCTCCAGTAGAACACCCCGTCTTATCATTTCCATACTTCAACCCATTTTGACCTGAGATCAGGTTCTAAAAATGTCTTCTACATCCTGACAGTTTTCTGAAAAAGCTATGTTTCTATGGCGCGATTCATACTCCTATTTTAGAGCCGAATAAAAGTCGGTTCGGCTCTGTTGAGCCTAAAATGTGACGTCATTTGAGGTTCGGGGGGACGGGTACCGTCCTAAAGTCGGCTCTTCGGTGCTACTGAAAATTTCTGACGAGCCAAAATCATTTCGGCACTACAGCGGTAAAATAGGAGTATGAATCGGCCCTATGTCAGTCGTTCTTCGATTTTTCAAAAATAGCAGACCTACAAGCTCGTAGCGCGCCACTCGGTGGCGCGCTATGAGCTTGTAGATCTGCTATTTTTCAATAGCTGAAGTATAACATAATGCTATAAACACCAAAAGGGGTCCCCGCCCAAAATGGGTTAAAAAGGTTCCACTCCATGATCGGATCATGTTGGGGAAAGATTTTAGCAGTGGAAGAGAGGCTATACGCCTCGTTGCTTTGAGGAAAATCCCGCTTTGATGCATATAGATCAGGGTTATTTACACTTGTCTCTTCAGTGTGTCTTTCGTTGTCATGTCCGTATGCTGAGAAAAGAAAGTACTGCCGAAGCAGACAACCCCCGCAGCACTCCAGGTTAGAACTAAATCCTTCTAGGTGCAAGGCTCGAAAAATACAAGTTGAAATGAAGAAAATGCCAGCACTCATTATATGTCCTTCTTACAAGATTTTATTTACCTCTGACAAGAGGAAGGCCAACCCAGAGTGTAGAGTAGGAGAGGATCTCGCCGCAAAGCGCGTGCCTTATGGGCTATAGTTCCAAACATTGCACCTATGGCTGGAACTATCCCATTGAGATAGAATGAGCACTTCCGCATTCCATTACAATGGGAGTCAACGCTAGTGTCGCCACTCTCTTACTATATTACTCTGGGCCAACCAGGCCGAAATGCCTACGTTGTTCACTCTCGTCAGAGGTAAATAAAATCATGTAAAAAGGACATTCTTCATTTCAGTATGCTCTCCCTGCCCTTCTCTCAGGAGTAGGGACGGTATTTTCTTTTTACCCCCTTTTTTTTTACCCCCCCCAATGCAGTCGACGTTCTGTATCCTACTGACTTGCCTGCCAGTAAGGAGCCCCCACCGGGATGACGTAGCAGCCTCCGTCCTCCTCCTCCCGCCCAACACTCCCTGCTGACAGCTGGCGCCCCAGCCCATGATCACCCTCCCCATTCCGGCCCATACTCCTATGGGTGGTGATGGATGGGAGATTAATCGGCAAACACATCGGTATCGGCCCCGATTCTAGTTGTTTATTAGATTCATCGGCATCGGTTCGATTAATCAATCAGACCGATTAATTAATCTGGTCCGATCAATTGGTCTGTCTTTACAGATAAACAAGCCCAAAGTAACGGCTTGAACAGATCTACAAGCTCACAATATTAAATATAAAGGTATAAAAGTTAAATCTGACTTGGCTATAAGCCTGCAGTGCAGATACGCTGTTACTTGTGTATTTTTCAGAATGGACAAAATTATTCTAATTTTTTGAATACAGAATGAAATATCGACATCGGTAATATCGGTTATCGGCTATAACAGCAATTAATTATATCGGATATCTGATATCGGCCAAAATATCTCATCGGCACATCCCTAGGCGCGATTCATACTCCTATTTTAGAGCCGAATAAAAGTCGGTTCGGCTCTGTAGAGCCTACAATGTGACGTCATTTGAGGTTCGGGGGGGTGGGTACCGTCCTAAAGTCGGCTCTTCGGTGCTACTGACGAGCCGAAATCATTTCGGCACTACAGCGGTAAAATAGGAGTACGAATCGGCCCTCAGCCGGAAGGCAAATTGGCAAATTGTGTTTTACAGCTGTTGGAACCCCTTAGAATCTGCGGTGGTGCGGGCAGGTCCACTTTTCCACTGCAAACACATAAATACACAATGCTCTCTGCGACGCCCGCTCCTCAATGTTTTCATGCGGGACTTTGAGCCAGCGGGCAGAAAGAGAAAAAAAACCACTTGATTGTATCGTGAGCATTTTACCAAACGTGACAACAACGGCCCTCTCTGCTGTTTCACAATTTGAAGCAACACATTTGACTTGAGTGCGTTTTATTTATTGCGTCGACTACAAAGACAAATTCATATTATTTTGTTTTTAACTTTTAATCTGTTGATTTTTTACGTCCCTTAACCCATTTTGACCTGAGATCAGATTCTAAAAATGTCTTCTACATCCTGACAGTTTTCTGAAAAAGCTGTTTCTATGTCAGTCGTTCTTCGATTTTTCAAAAATAGCAGACCTACAAGCTCGTAGCGCGCCACTCGGTGGCGCGCTATGAGCTTGTAGATCTGCTATTTTTCAATAGCTAAACTGCTAAAGCATAACATAATGCTAACACCAAAAGGGGTTCCCGCCCAAAATGGGTTAATGAATTGAGTTTGACCACCACCGCTCTGACTCACGATGCGTCACCCGTTCAAATCATGCAATAGAAATAACGGTTTGGTTTTTATTCTTGCATAGTGAATAATAAGACACACGTTCTTCATCAGTGATGAAGGCCAGACCCCATATACTGGAGTGGCCTTTTTTTTATCATTTTATAATTGTATTTTGCCTTTTTGACATAAATCTAGAGGTTTTCCTCAGATTTGTTCAACGTATTGGTATTATTATCATGCTAAAATTTAATTCCTACCTTTTTTTTTTTTTTTTTATTCATAATTTCTCGTAGAAAATGTGTCTCATAGACGTGAAATGAGAAGCAGGACTGCTGCCCTCCTCACCATCTGGTACGGTTTCTGTCACCATGGCAGAATAATCCAAATAAGAAAAAGAAGGCTCTCTGTTGCACAAAGTGCCATTTTTACCGAGGTCTTTTATGGGAACATTAAATCCCTTCACAAAGACCTATGTGGCCAAATGTATAGAGCACACTTAACCCATTTAGACCTGAGGACGATTCTAAAAAATGTCTTCTAAATCATGACTGTTTTCTGGAAAAACCTCATGTTTCTATGTCAGTGGTGCTCAACCTATTTCATGTCAAGGACCCCTAGAATCATATGTATTTGGCCTCCGACCCCACATCTCAAAATATGATGTTCCAGGGACCTCCCACCAGAAGCAAAGATTTGAGTTAAAAATGTTCGCTCTGAAAGAATATATATTCAAAGATTTTCACTACATTTTCACGATTTTTCAAAAATAGCAGACCTAGAAGCTCATAGTGCCGCGCTATGAGCTTGTAGATCTGCTATTTTTCAATAGCTGAAGTATGACATAATGCTTAAAACACCAAAAGGGGTTCCCGCCCCAAAATGGGTTTATATATTTATACTGTTTTGAATCAAAAAGTACAATAGCAAAAGACAGTATAAGTCTCTGTAATAAAAAAATTAGACTACACGGGACAAACAAATCTAAAATGTGCTCCCGTAGGCCGGTACAGTGTATGTGGACACATTTACAAAACGCATATTGAATAGACAAGTGTAAAACGCACCCATAGTATAAGTTGACAAAACAACCGTCTTGGTGATATCTGTTCCTCAATACACACTTCAACGTCTATCAAACCTGTAATTTCATTTCATTTTATTTCGCACATAGTGTATCACAATACAGTACAAATCATAATAGATAACAATTAATTTGTCTTTCATACTTCCTATTATATCTGACACACCCATGGCGAAAAGGAGCAGGAAGAAGAATACATTATTATAAATACCTTCCCCCCTTTTCACTTAAAGGGGCATTCCACTCATTTTCAACATTTTACTATGTCATTAATATACCTTAGAGCTGTGTGAAACACATCTTGATGACATCATCAAGATGTGTTTCACCATGTTAATGGTTTTTTTCATAATTACAGTTCTAGGAAACACAGAATGGGGGGACTTTTTATTATTTCCACACAACAGCTCTAAGGTATATTAATGACAGTAAAATGTTGAAAATGGGTGGTTTTCCCCTTTAAAAATGAATATACTTTAATGATTGGCGCATATTACACATCTAAACAAAACAAAAAACAAAAGAGTAAAACGAAACAAGCGAGAAGTTGAGCAATGACCCGTGCAAGAAATGATCATTTCTATCTAATCTGAGTTCCCAGAAGTTTTATCAAACCTGTGAACTGTTGAACTCTGGTGACTTATATTCTCTTTTCTTTTTTTCTCCCCAATAGTAAAATCACTAAGTATTAAATTTGTTGTGCACTGTGATGTTACTGAAGGGCCTGCAACTATAATGATTAAAGTAGAATTCCATGCTAGAAGGCTTTCTTACATTTTATTTGTAGTTGTTACGTCCCCACCAAAGAGGTCCAAGTGTTAATTTGTGCAAAAGTGCATTATTGGCTATTTCCCCTACCATAAGCCCTCAATTAATTGAATTGCATTGAATTGAATGGGGCTATGGGGTGTTGTGCTAATTCGCTTATTTCCATCGCTCAAAAATAAAAATAAATTGTATATATCCTTTTGTATATACACTTTACTACTTATTTCGATGGAAATAAGCGAATTAGCACAAAACCCCAACCCCCATTGAGGGCTTATGGTAGGGGAAATAGCCAATAATAATGCACGTTTGCACAAAATAACACCTGGACCTATTTGGTGGGGACGTAACAACTACAAATAAAGGTAAGAAAGCCTTCTAGGACTGAATTCTCCGTTTAATATACATCATTTACATAATTGGTTCATCTGTTGGTTTCAGCGGGTGATCCCGAATCATGTAGAGAATCCAGTAAAATAAGATTCATGTCCAAAAAACAATAATGATAAATGCTCGGCACAAGTTCTGCTCCCAAACATGTATTTTACCCAGCAGACAAAATGTAAAAACCTTTTAACATACATTTTAAGTTGTAAATAATAGCACACATTAGGGGATATTTCCACGATGCATAACTACTAAAATCAATTAAAATGTAATTTGATACATTGTTTTGTCAATCGATTGTTCGATTGTTTCTTCCTGTGTATAAAGTAACTGCGATTTACAGTATTTCAAAAGTACTCCCGCTACCTATAATGGTTCATTTTACTTTTGATTTTCAAGTTTTGTGAAGTATTAGTCACATCATATACATTAGTTATGTACATACAGCTCTGGTTTGACATTTGTATGAGATTGTGCACTTAAAACACAATGACGTTTATTTATTTGTACAGATGTTAATAGAATGAATTTGTACTGAAAATGATGCCCTTCTCCTCTATTTTTCTTAAAGAAAATTTGAATTTTGTTTGAATAAACAATGAATAAACAAACAAACAAACAGACTACTATTTTAACTTATTGCTGCAGCCAGTACAGCATGATGTGACGTTGCTTATCCTAGTATTTCCTTCATGCCAGAGGATTAGTTAACACATTCATCAAACAAAAAGACAACTTTGTGCTTTGATTTTAATGAACTTTTTAAAATGTTGCTAAATACAGACCAGAACAGTGGTTCCCATAATTTGTTTCTTTGAGCCCCCTCCTGCACATTAGCCTCGGAAACCCAGACATTTTATTTACCTGCACATAGACCCACAAGCATACTATTTTAGACAAGGGGTGTTACAAGGCGCGTGCCAAGGCGCGTGCATGAGCGCGCCCCGCAGGCAGGTAGCGGAAGCGCGCCCACCTTTCAATTAGTAGTCTAACAGAGTGACGCCAAGAGACTGTGTTTTCTCCCGTCAGAGTTTTTCTGCTCACAAACTCACCACGGACATTCCTGTTCATACTCCTTTATTTCCTTTACCTGTGTGCGTCTTTTTCTAATAACAAGGTGTGGAAGGTTGGCCACCCAGATGAGGTTATTCTTTCAGACAGACAGACAGAGACAGACATGTAGTTAGTTGGTGTGAGAGTGAGAGAAGAGCAGGCAGGGGACAGGATGCGATGGAGGCAGATGATTCGCTGTGGCGAACCCTGAAGGGAAATGCCGAAAGGAATAGAAGAAGATTTGGTGTCGATTTGAAAAAAAGGGATGGGACCAAGCATAGGTCCCTGGGAACCTCAGTCAGCTACAGTATGCATGATGTACAGTAAGTGGTTAAGGTAAAAGCCCTATGATTTTATTTTATGTTTAGTGTCTGGCCTGCGATTTATAGAATATATCTTTAAATCTATTTGACACGTACCATCTAAATGTCACTCTGTGTACATGACGCAAATCATTATAGGATCTGTTTATTATTATAGACTACTGTACTGTAGATTATATTATCATTTATTTATTATATAGAATACTGTAGATCACATTTCATGTTTGTGACATTTTTTGAGTGGTGCAACCACTCCAAGGAACAGCTATGTCTGTGACTATGTGTTAACCTATGTGTTAACCTGTGTGACTCATGTGTGACTCATGAGTACCAGTAGGGGCGCTGTCGTGCCAGAAACAGAGAGAGAGATAGTGCTGCACTGTTGCCTGCTAATGAGAGAGAGAGAGGGGGGGGGGTTGCACCACTCAGTTCACACGGGTGTGATTTTTATTATGCAACTCAGAGTGTGGAACTGGGGATGAATCATTATTCATCTGTGATGTTTACACATGTCTAACACAGTGTCCACACCACTGGTTCCTCTCAGATATTCATTTTGTTTTATATGTAGTCTATGATGTCTATTTGGCTGCAGACCTGCATCTAAAAATATATATTTTGTCATGCCACGTCAGGGACCTCATGAGAGAAGAGTTATTCAATGTTTTCTATGTCTTCAAACATTCTTTTTGTTAAGTGTTTTTAAACTGAATTGGATATTGTATTACCACATTTTGCTGGAGACCCACTGGAACGCCTTCAAGGACCCCTGGGGGTCCCCGAGCCACATCTTGTAGAAACAGTTGTAATGGTGGAGTCTCCATATAGTCATAAAGCACAATAAAACAACATTTATTTATGAGCAACAGTACAACCAGCCATCTACAAGAATATGAACTTTGATTCATTGTCTTATGACGTGTGTGTGTGTGTGTGTGTGTGTGTGTGTGTGTGTGTGTGTGTGTGTGTGTGTGTGTGTGTGTGTGTGTGTGTGTGTGTGTGTGTGTGTGTGTGTGTGTGTGTGTGTGTGTGTGTGTGTCTGTCATTCCTGTTATCAGACGAACATGAATCGAAGTCCATTTCCTTCTATAGTCGTCTCAGCATTTTTCTCAGACATTTGCTCGTCAGAGACTGCGACGCGAAAAACCATCTGAGAGACAAATATCAATCAATCAATAAATAAATAGATCAATTAATAGACGGAGGATCATTTAGACAACCTGGCAGACCGACAGACTGTTATCTGATACCATCTCCACTGAGGTAAGAACAGAAAGATTATAAACAAGAATGACACTGGAGTCATAACTGCCTGCAGGTGCAGCAAGCGCTGCTGTATTGGCCGTCTCCGTTGTGCATATTTTTCCCTTTATTTTGTGTATTTATTTTTTCTGTCACAACCTCCCGGCCGTTGTTTCCGTTCGTTTCCGACGTTCGTTGTGTTTTGTTATGGCTTCCCTTTAGCTCCAGTGAGCTCATAGCATTAGCTTCTGTTGCCACTCGCTCTCGTTCCTCTTGCAGACACGTTGCGTCGTTCAGATTATGATTTTTAGCGGTAGGCTTTATTGGTAAGTCTCCCATTGGCTTGGAGGCATGCATCAAAATGAAAAAGTGTCCACTACGGTCGTCTTTACGGCCGTTACTAGAGGTACTATCAAATGTAGTCCAGTTGTGTTCAAGCACCTGGAAAAAACTGCTAAAACTATTATTAATGTTACTACTACTACTACTACTACTACTACTACTACTACTACTATAACTACTAGGCTACTACTACTACAATTGATACTCATAATGTTATTGTTGTTGTTTTGTCTTATAGTATTCCTCTGGTGTAACGACAGCCTCAGAGAACATTCCAGATCAGGTGTGTGACCGGCAGACCAAAATGGCTTCCCGTTTGACTCGTCAGGAAGAGGATCTGAGCTGTCCCGTGTGTCATGACATCTTTAAACATCCCGTCGTGCTGTCCTGTGGACACAGCTTCTGCAAAGACTGTCTGCAGGAATGGTGGACGGAAAGGTGGTGGACGGAGGAATGTGACTGTCCCGTTTGTCAGAGAAGATCCTCCAAGGACAATCCTCTCACAAACTTTGTTCTGAAGCACCTGTGTGAGAACCTCTTGGAGGAGAAAGGCCAGAGCTCGTCGTCGCTGAGCTCTGAGGTCCTCTGCAGCGCACACGCTGGGAAGCTCAAGCTCTTCTGTCTGGACGACCAACAGCTGGTGTGTCTCGTGTGTCACGACTCAGAGAAACACGCCGGACACGAGTTTTTACCCGTGTACGAAGCGTCTGGACGTTACAAACAGAAGCTCCAGGAATCACTGGAGCCTTTAAAGGAGCAACTGGAGCTCTTTGATGAAGTTAAAACAAATTACGACATAGCAGAAAATCACATCAAGGTTCAGGCCAGGTATACAGAGAAGCAGATTAAGAAACAGTTTGAGAATCTCCGTCGGTTCCTACGGAAGGAAGAGGAGGCCAGGATGGCCACTCTGCGGGAGGAAGAGGCTCAGAAGAGCCAGAAGATGAAGGAGAGGATTGAGGCTCTGAGCAGAGAAATGGAAACCCTCTCCGACGCAATCCAAGCTGCCGAGGACCAGCTGAGAGCCGACGACCACGTCTCATTCCTGCAGAACTACAAGACCACCATGGAGGGAGTCCAGCTCACCCTGCAGGACCCACCGCTGCTCTCAGGAGGAGCGCTGATAGACCAGGCCAAACACCTGAAGAACCTGACCTTCAGAGTCTGGGATAAGATGAAGGACATTGTATCCTACTGTCCTGTCGCCATGGACCCCAACACTGCTGGTATATACTTCATGCTGTCTGATGATCTGACCATTGTGAGATGTGTAAATGAGAAACAGCAGGTTCCTGACAACCTAGAGAGGTTTCAGTGGTGCAGTGCCAAGGGTTCTGAGGGCTTTGACTCAGGGTCTCACAGCTGGGATGTTGAGGTTGGAGACAATATAAGCTGGGAGGTAGGTGTGTGTGAGGAGTCGTACAGTAGGGAGGGAGACACAGGGAGAGGAGGCTGGAGAATAAAGTTCATTCATTTTTGTGGTAAACGTGAATACAAAGCATGGTCCTCATCAGGACATGATGATGAGTCGACTGTTCTCTCAGTGAATCAGAAAGCCCGGAGGATCAGAGTCCAGCTGGACTGGGACAGAGGACAGCTGTCTTTCTCTGATCCTGATTCCAACACACACCTGCACACCTTCACACACACCTTCACTGAGACACTGTTTCCATACATTTTTAATGGTGAATATCGGTCTCTGAAGGTGTTACCAGGGAAGATCTGTGTCACTCTGGAAAACCACAGTTAGAACGTGCAGCGTCCATTAAAAACACCTACAGAATATATTGATCTGGTATTGATTAAGTGCTATCGTTTTATGGCAGGTCATTAATTAAAGGAACAAGCAGTCCTGAAAGGACTTGGTCCTTTATTGTTATTGTTAGTTTTTTCTTCTTCTCTTTCCGCCAATATTAGCAGTCGGTTTTCGTGAAACTTGGAAATATGGTAGAGGGGCCATGCCAAACGGTGAGGATGCGAAGCCCACAACCATTGGCCAAAGGGTGGAGCTATAGCACTCAATTGAAAATGCAAACTTTGAACGCGCATACAGTAGCTCATGCACCGTTTGACCGTCGGCAATGAAACCTCGACACACATATGCGTCTCATCATGCCGAACAAGTTTCGTGCTCTTACTTTGGACCGGCTCTGACCTCTAGATCACCCGCCATTTTGAATTATATGAAAATCAGTTAAAATGCATCTCCTCCCGGGATCTTTGATCAAAATGCACGAAAATATTCTACACGTGAACTTTGGGCCTATACGGACATGGGAAAGTATAGTACGTTTTCTAAGTGAAGAAATTAAGGTTTTATGAGCCAATGAAAATTGTGGGTCATGGGTTCAAATCTGGGCACTGCCAACTCGGTGTATGACAATTAGCTTGGTTTGGTGCTGCAAGTTTGCTGGAAGTCCTGGGAACTGATGGTAGGTGTGGTGTTAATTTATTATACCCCACTACAATTACAGCATTGATAGCTTTAGTAATCGTTCATGCAGATTTTATTGTTAATACAAAAATGGTTACAAAGCTGATCTGTGATGTGACGTGTTATGCACATGTAGATCTGTTTGAGTACTCATGCGTTGGTACTCAAAGTAGGGCATTCACTTCTAGTCATTTTTACTAGTCGACTAGTCGACTAGTTGTTTAACTACCTATTATGTAAGAAATAAAATAAATTAAAAAAAATAACCTTTTTTTTCCTTTTTTTTGGGAAATAAATATTTGTACATTGAAAAACTGTGTACATGCTGACTATAACTATAATCTACCTGATCTTGAGGCCTACACATTTTTTATTTATTTTTTTCTTATCAACTAGTCAACTAGTACCAACAAGGTCGACTAGTGGTTTACTAGTCGACTAGTAAACTAGTCGACTAGTTGCTTAATGCCCTAACTCTGCTTATTGCCTTCTTGAATGATGCTGTTAACAATACAACAACTGACATGTCATGGGTTCAAATCTGAGTAGCCTACAGAGAACTCAGCGTATGAGTCTTCATACACACACACACACACACACACACACACACACACACACACACACACACACACACACACACACACACACACACACACACAATTAAAACTGACCCTGTCACAATTACATGGTCTTTTTTTTCACAAGTTCAGTCTGTTTCTACGGCTTATTGTGTATATTATTGTAATTGCTTATTGCCTTCCTGCTTGGTCCTGCCTTATCGCATTTCTAGTATTATTATTAATAATTAATCTACAGTTGATTTAGTCGACTAAAATGTGTTTTGACAGGCCTTGATGTTGTTGTAATGGTAGATTTTAGACGTTGGTTGCATGCTTAAAATAGCAGATATAGCTTGTAGATCTGCTATTTTCAGCATGCAACCTATATAAAACTGGACCCCTTGTCCACTAGTCCCTCCCTAACAGTCTAGTTTTTATTTGTTGACAAAATTGTCTATATTTAGTCTTAGTTTTAGTCATCATTACTTGCGCAAGCAGAGCGCGCAAGTAATAGTTTTCGTCCAGTGCTTCGCGTATGTCGCCGTTTGATGTGTATGCGCCGTGCCAGCGTATGACGTAATGACTACTTGTGCTTGATATGGCAATGGTGTCAGATTACATACATGTATACATAGGGGCACATTACCATTAATCCTCCCGACACTAAAACATTACGTCACCATCGAAAACCAATTACACCCTGGCATGGGTCCTTTAATCCACATCTTTATTACGTCATCATTGAGAGCTAGTTGTACCAGTTATACCCTGACGTCATATGCTGCTACGATACATATGCATCAAACAGGGCATATGCAAAGTAACCACAGTATACCGCTAATCAATTTACAAATTACATATACATATACATAGAGGCATTTCCTTTAACACTAGGATGTCTGAAAAAAATGCACTACTAATATGACGGCTAACGGTCAGGCTGACCGGTGTTTTTCGTGCTATTTGATTGGCCATTGTCTCCCCCACTGTCTAATGATCTTCACACCTCTCTCTGCACCCGTTGACGGCTTGCCATTGTCTTCTAAATGTTACATTCCAACGAATTCAAGGCAGCAGTTTCAACTAGACAGGACAACTCAAAGTTATTTTTTATTTCAGTTTACCAAACTATAATTATAGTGACGGTGTGAGCGCTATATTGAATACCCTTGCGCAGCAAACACTGTCCGACTTTGTATTGAGCCAATACAATAGGCTACCACACGTTATTGCCAGAGCCAGGCACATTGCTCAGACGAAATACGACATTAGTTATATATTGTCATTTTATATAGAGGGGGAAACATCGATGTAATTAATATATATTTGATTGATTGTGCCAAAAAAAGGAAAGAGCTGTGCGTGCGTGCGTGCGTGCAAATCAGAAAAGTTTAGGGAGTTTGGGAGCGGCTAGCCTTCTATATAATGCTGCGCACATATTAGCCTATATATATTTGACAGGACAACTCAAGTTATTTTCTTTTTCATTTCAGTTTACCAAACTATAATTATAGTGACGATGTGAGCGCTATATATTCATTCGTGTGCCCTCCGAAAAATAAAGTCACAAACAATGTCTGTTTATTTCTCCCGAAAAAGTTGTTTTGTGAAGGCGAAGCCTTGCCTAGCCTTACAGACCCGCTTCTTAGTCAAAGGCTGTTTTCAATGAAATGACTTATAATATGAATAAATGCTACATCCTACATTGTGCATAGTTTCTGTACCATACCACGTTCCTTATATGTCGCACATTTCATATCAGCGCATCTTACCGTCTCGTTTCTGTATTGAATCAATCAAATGTTTATTTTGTACCGTAGGCTATAGTTTTTGAACGAATATTACCATGTAGGCCTATGTTTGGTGTTACATCACAAGCAAGGAATGTGCAGCATTATTTTCAATCAGTAGCCTATAAATAATGAATACTTTGTGTTAATTCAAGAATGTTTATTGTTTCTTAGTGTTACACAATATAACAATATAAAGCATGCAAGGTGTGACATAAAATCAGGAAAACATCCTATGGCATTAGTTTCTGTACATTTATCTGGATGGCACACAAAATGTTGTCTTTCTCTTCTTTCGCTTAGATACACTTGACACATGTCATAGTAAATGTGCCAGTGCATGTTCCACACGCTGCTGGTGAAGGAGGAGGGCTATGCTACCCGGAGCAATGCTGAAAGGTAAACAGACGGACGCGCCGCGTTCATACAGTAAACGTTTGTCTACGCTTATAAACGTAGCTGGCAAGAACAGGTCCCATAGGGGGGGCAACGTAGATGGCAAGATAAGAATTAGGTACATTTAGTTTGTTACTTTCCACCATTGTATCTGGTATTGACACTTTTTTCTTAAAGGAGCATTCAGTGATTTGGGTGATTTGGAAAACCACCCAGTCCGCCCCGGTAACAAAATGTGCTCTACAGTGGGGGGGAAGTGCAACAGGCCAACAGCATGTGTACTAAGGCCCGCCCCCACTCAATCATGATTGGAAGAAGGCCCCTCTCATCCTGATTGGATGAAGGCTTTGCCACCCGCCACCAAAACTGAAACTAGGGTTTTTTGACCCCAGGGGCTCACTGGGGACAGGGAGGAACTCCTTATATGGTCAGCACACTCTATAGTAGGCAGGATTATCCAGAAAAAAAGGAAAAATAAGTGATATTTGAATTAAGTCAAATCACTGAATATACCTTTAAGTGAAAAATTCTGACTACTTCTTCCGGCACTGCAAACACCCTAGTCATCATAATTTTTCGTACTGCGGTCGAGATCATAGATTTCACAATGCCACGCTCAGACTTTCCGGTCCTTCGCCACCCCCAGTTCCTGCTTACTGATGCATGTGTCCCTATAGAGCGTCGCAGTCCCGCCCTCTACCATGGACCAGGAAATGATTATCCGTTCATTTTCCTCAGACATTTCAGAAAGTATTTATTTAAAGACGTTTACGCCGCCGACAAAGCCAACTCGAGTCGTGACAAATCATGACAACAAACAAAAATTTTGGGGCATTTAGAATTAGAAAGAAGAAAAAAACAGCAGGTTACAACACTTTTTTTGTTGTTTTTCTTCTATGTAATTATTTGTTTGGTCCAAAATATTGTGTGTGTTGTCATGATTTGTCACGACTCGAGTTGGCTTCGTACGACGCTTAAAAGGTCTTTAAATAAATACTTTACGAAATGTCTATGGGAAAAATGCATTGGGATTAATTTCCTGGTCCATGGTAAGGGGCGGGACTGCGACGCTCTATAGCGATGAGTTTACAACACCATTAACATTTCACAGAGGATAATAATAAGTTCCATGTGATGATAGACCTATTTCTGTAGTTCTGCTGAAACTCATCAGAGTCAAAGAGGTGTAAAATGGTCTCAGTGCATCCATAACATGTGATCATTAACAGGTGATCTGTCCAATGCCAGACAACCAGTGACCATTAACACGTTTAATATCTGCATTTGAATGCATTTTCTATAGTGAATGAAGCATCAGCCATCATAGCGTGTTTTAACCTGGGAAAGAATGTGGGGTTTGTTCACTATAGCATTTAAAAAATGTTTTTAATAAAGTGCAGCCACAAGCCTATTGAAACTAACAATGACTTGACTTGTTTCCCATGAATATAGGATATGAGTATTATAAGAATGACTTATACTGCTCATGAATGAATACCTTACACTTACACTAAAGGATTTCACAGGCCTACACATTGGGATTTCACTGTAAATATAGATAAGTGATTAAATGAGAACAATAGAGCACAATTTGCTACAAGACTTTGAGGATTTGACAATATACTCATTTGTTGTTAGGCCATACCAGTCCTGTACAGAAACCCCACCACTGTCTTCTAAAGTCGAAACTAATTGAACTTACATTGCAACTTAATAAAATAAAAAATATAAAAGTACAGGGTGTGCGGTAGTATACTTGTTTGTACTTGTACTTGTTTGTACTTGTGTACTATTTATGAAGTCTGTTTGCAATACTTTAGGGGTGGGTGGCAGTTTGTGTTTTGAAAACAATAGTTTTGGAAAACTGTTTTTCTTGTTGTTTCTTCACCAGAGCTGGTTCTATGTCACTGAAATAATATGGAGCAATCATATAATAATGCCTCTGCTGCATGCAGTAACACTTCATTAATATCCACTTATTCAATATTATTAGACTGTACATATATTATCCAGATAGTCAGTTACTCCATATTGGATATAGATATTCATATATTAAATATGAAGCTTACAAAGCAATCTCACAGTTAACAGTTTATTTCTAGAATGTTGCATAGAGCATGACCTGGGGGAGGAGTCAGAGAGGGGTGGAGCACATGCAGCAGTTTGTTATGATTGGTGGCTGATGATTCTATTGTTACACACTTTGGCCAATCAGCACCAAGCAGATAGTAGTTCCTGTTGAGTCAAAACTCAGAAATGGACAAAATCTGGTCAGCATGACATCTCACACCTCAGAAACTACATCTCCAAGAATGCAGCAGCAAGATGGCTGCTCGTTACCTGATTAGGAGCACCTTAAAAGGAATGGAGCTTCAGTCATTCAAACAAACACCAGATGCAAACAGCAAAGACAACTCTTGGGTTTTACCTCCAAAGACGCCAATGGTCGGTGATATTGTATTGTTTTATTTACTTATGTATGTACTGTTTGATGTGGTTAAATATGGCTAATTGTGTTTAGTAGCTTCAACTGCTTCAGTCTGAAGCGGGGAAGGAACACATTAACTTGCTTGAGAGTTGGATTTAATTTATGTTTAATAGTATCTCTTTACAAAATAAGACCAAAGTTAGAAATTATTAAGAATTTAAAAGACTACTAAAATATGGACAATTCATGTTAAAGGTTTAAAATGCCTTGTTCAATTAGAGCTGATCTACAAGCTTAAGTTCAGCTATTTTCTTTAACTACTTATTCAATTTAAAATGCTAGATGTTTAAAGGTGAAGTAATTTGAAATGTTTAAAATGTTGACTTTAATAAGTTAATTTAAAAGACTTAATTTAGGCATTCATTGTTTAAGAACACTAATTGTTTAAAGACATTTGATTATTTAAGAATATTTAATGTTTAAAATCAAGAATGGTTAAAAATAACCTGTTGGTTTGAAAGGATTATCATTTGTTGTTTGGCAATGTTGTTAATCTTTTGTTTCTTTGTGTTCGAAGGTTTTCAACCTAACTGAAATGACCAGCCAATCACCAATGAAGCCAACACTGAGCGTAAAAGTTGGAAAATAAAAAATCATTGGATTGAGTTGGAAATTGGAGTTGTGTCCTTGTATTTCCTTTGGAGTGGGACAGAGTTGAACTTTACAGTTCCACCTCAGGCTCTCTGGTATAAGAAGAGTTTGTAGTTGTCCGTTCAGGATATCAATACTTTCTCATCTGACTGTGGACTCCAGGCTTGAAGTGAAGATGGACTCTCTCAACGCCACCTCAAATGATTCTGCTCAACAGAGAGGACCCAATGATCACCAAGACCTCTGTAAGTTACTTACTGTCTCTCTTTTTTTTTAAATCTAGTCATTTGTTTGTTTTGATTTATTTTAGCATTGACTACCAGTTTTGTGTCTTTTCTAGAATATAAAACTATTGTGGAATCGAAATATAAATGGATGCTAAATTGAAAATTGGGTACATTAACTCTACACTAGTTTTTGCTATTTTAAGTCCAGGAAGGCCTCTAAACATCATTTCCTTTTTCTTTCCAATTCAGTGTTGCATCAGTCTGACTTCCCTGTTCTACCAGAGGTGAATGAACAAAGAAGCTTGGCTAAGCAAAAATGCCACTGCTGTGATCAGTGTGGAAAACGCTTCCCTACAATGTCTAGACTTAAAATACACCAGAGAATTCACACTGGAGAGAAACCCTATGGATGTGATCAGTGTGGGCAACACTTCTCTCAAATAGAAAACCTTAAAAGACACCAGACCATTCACACTGGAGAGAAACCCTATGGATGTGATCAGTGTGGACAACACTTCTCTCAAACGTCCAGCCTTAAAAGCCACCAGAGAATTCACACTGGAGAGAAACCCTATGGATGTGATCAGTGTGGACAACACTTCTCTGACAAGTCCAACCTGAAAAGCCACCAGAGAATTCATACTGGAGAGAAACCCTATGGATGTGATCAGTGTGGGCAACACTTCTCTCAAATGGAAAACCTTAAAAGACACCAGACCATTCACACTGGAGAGAAACCCTATGGATGTGATCAGTGTGGTCACCACTTCTCTCAAATGGCACACCTTAAAGGCCACCAGAGAATTCACACCGGAGAGAACCCCTATGGATGTGATCAGTGTGGACAACACTTCTCTCAGTTGTCCAACCTTAAAAAACACCAGAGAATTCACACTGGAGAGAAACCCTATGGCTGTGATCATTGTGGACAACACTTCTCTGACAAGTCCAACCTGAAAAGCCACCAGAGAATTCATACTGGAGAGAAACCCTATGGATGTGATCAGTGTGGAAAACGCTTCCCTACAATGTCCAAACTTAAAAAACACCAGACCATTCACACTGGAGAGAAACCCTATGGATGTGATCAGTGTGGACAACACTTCTCTGACAAGTCCAACCTGAAAAGCCACCAGAGAATTCATACTGGGGAGAAACCCTATGGATGTGATCATTGTGGACAACACTTCTCTCAAATGGAAAACCTTAAAAGACACCAGACCATTCACACTGGAGAGAAACCCTATGGATGTGATCAGTGTGGACAACACTTCTCTGACAAGTCCAACCTGAAAAGCCACCAGATAATTCACACAGGAGAGAAACCATATGGATGTGATCAGTGTGGGCAACACTTCTCTCAAATAGAAAACCTTAAAAGACATCATAGAATTCACACAGGAGAGAAACCCTATGGATGTGATCAGTGTGGGCAACACTTTTCTCAAATAGAAAACCTTAAAAGCCACCAGAGAATTCACACTGGAGAGAAACCCAAATGATTGATGTGTGTGTGGAAAAGCCTTTGGTGTATATATTTTTTTGTGACCATACAGCTGTATGTATAGATCGATTTTGTTTAACTTGTTAATGGATTTTCTTATTGGACATTTTTCAAGACATTTTAAATTAGACACATTGTCTGTGACAGGGAAGAAATGAGTGCACATAATCACATTTTGTACATGTGTTGTAAGTATGGATGAAAAAAAAACGTGTTACAAAATACATATTGTGTACGTTCTTATATATATTATGGCTACAGCCATTGGTCAAATATATGAAAGGGGTATTTCACAGTTTGGGGCCATTTTAACAGAAGTCCATATACAAGCTTCCCATTGTATTTTCAAACACCATTTTAACCATGTTAGATTCATTGAACATATCCTGACGAAGACCCGAAGGGGTCGAAACGTTGTATCCTCTTCTCCATGGCCGGTGTGCGAACTACATCTCCTTTCATCAGATTAATTGAAAACACCCGTATTCTGGTGACTGATTGTCATGTTTGCGGGTGAGTGATTTTTATTACTTTAAATTCATTTTTTTGGTACAATACCTTTTCTACTTGATGAGGCTCTTTTTATTTCCTTTTTTTTTTTTTTAAATGTTTGACATTGCACTTTGACATCACAAGATGTATTATCTCTCTTTCCTACTCAGATCATGTTCTCAAATGGCCAATTATCTGGTTACCATTTCAGATTTGTCTCCATTCCAACTGAGAGAGAAATTAGCACACATTTATGAATATAGGCCTAATGTATTTTATAGTGATATATATGTGGTAAGCACATGTGAGCATTTTTTTTAATTAAAACCTGTGAACGAAATAGTGTGTCATAAGTTCTTAAATTCACAGTACTTCTCTTCATAGTACTAATATTTTTAACACATTTCATATTTATATTTGAATTAAGTCAAATCACTGAATATACCTTTAATCCACCCGACACTGATCGACATATACGTCACCAGCTGAGATTTGCGCTCTATTACTTTCTGATATGGAAACACACCTAAACTCAATGAAGAACATGGAAATAGTCATCAGTAAGGTTAAAATTGCAACCTGTTTAAAAAGCAGGTGGCTAGCGCACATCCAGTTCCTGGCTGGTGCTGGACTAAGGTAAGTGCAGTGAAGAGAAGAGAGTCCGCACACAGGTTTGCTCCAATGGTGTTCTTTTATTGAAACACCATAATAATATACAAAACGTTTCGACCGCAGGCGGCCTTCATCAGGTAAAATTGCAACCTGACCTAAAAACATTCAAGCACTTCCTCCAACTAGCTCAGCACAATTTCAACACATGCCCTCAGAGAGGCGCTAAAGATCCTTTGGAGGAAACAGAGAATGCCTCAACCTTAGGCCTCAACAGGACAGTTAAGTGTTGTTTTTGGCAGCAACATTTGATTTTAGTTTTAGTCAGTCTTTTGAATAGTTTTCACTTCGTTTTTTACTCGCCTGGAATGTTTTAGTGTTAGTCTAGTTTTAGTCGACTAAATATCATACAATTTTAGTCGACTAAATCTACAGTTGATTTAGTCAAACAAAATTTATTTTGGCGGGCCTTGATGCCGTCGTAATGACTGTTTTTACACTTACTATGCTATGATTACTTTTAGTCACCATGGCTTAGTTTTTATTCAGTTTCCATTTAGTTGTCGTCAGTGACAACACATGCCCTCAGAGAGGTGCTAAAGATCCTTTGGAGGAAACAGAGAATGCCTCAACCTTAGGCCTCAACAGGACAGTTAAGTGTTGTTTTTGGCAGCAACATTTGATTTTAGTTTTAGTCAGTCTTTTGAATAGTTTTCACTTAGTTTTTTACTCGCCTGGAATGTTTTAGTGTTAGTCTAGTTTTAGTCGACTAAATATCATACAATTTTAGTCGACTAAATCTACAGTTGATTTAGTCAAACAAATTTTATTTTGGCGGGCCTTGATGCCGTCGTAATGACTGTTTTTACACTTACTATGCTATGATTACTTTTAGTCACCATGGCTTAGTTTTTATTCAGTTTCCATTTAGTTGTCGTCAGTGACAAAAGGGTAGTCGACTGACATTTTTCTTCTTAGTTTTAGTCGACAAAAACAACACTGTTACCCGCATGTGCTTTATACTGTGTTTTATGTTACCTTAACCCATTTTGGGCGGGTGTTAGCATTATGTTATGCTTTAGCTATTGAAATAGCAGATCTACAAGCTCATAGCGCGCCACCGAGTGGCGCGCTACGAGCTTGTAGCTCTGCTATTTTTGAAAAATCGAAGAACGACTGACATAGAAATATAGCTTTTTCAGAAAACTGTCAGGATGTAGAAGACATTTTTTAGAATCTGATCTTAGGTCAAAATGGGTTAAATGCTTTGCTGTACACCAAATCGCCCTTCGGGGACAAACAAATAAATGAACCTGAACCTGAAGTGGCAAATGGTTTCATTAGTCACAGTACTAACTACTAAAACTACTAAATTACTACCATGGTTATCAGCAGTGGTGGAAAAAGTACTCAATTGTTTTACTTAAGTAAAAGTACTTAGTTACTTTCCACCACTGGTTATCAGGCTTTTAGGCCTCAGGGTGGGAGGACGACTGCGCCCCTCCCCCTCACACAACACAATGTTGGGTCAAACCATGTGACCTCCATTGGAAATGCATTGGGCCGCTGGGCGGCCATGACACAACACCCAACGAGCACAGAGAATTGCATGAAAGGTGTGAGCTCAGCCTCACTCAGACCTTTACTGCATTGCTGTACGCTTGTTGGATGAATGTTGTGTAGTGTCATGGCCGCCCCAATGCATTTCCAATGGGAGTCACATGGTTTGACACAACATTTGTGTTGTATGAGGGGGAGGGGTGCAGTCGAAACACAGCCGAAAGCCATACAACAGCTTGTAGTCCAAAATGT
Organism: Electrona antarctica; assembly: GCF_951216825.1. NCBI lineage: Eukaryota > Metazoa > Chordata > Actinopteri > Myctophiformes > Myctophidae > Electrona > Electrona antarctica. The sequence goes on from NC_136794.1 coordinate 3,171,535, forward strand.
GGACTACAAACCATGTGACTTCCATTGGAAATGCATTGGGCCGGCCATGACACTACACAACATTCATGCAACAAGCATACCGCAATGCAGTAAAGGTCTGAGTGAGGCCATAGGCCTCACTCAGACATTTCGATCTAGCATACAACATTGATGCATGCTTGTTGTGAGTGTCCCAATGCATTTCCAATGGAAGTCACATGGTTTGTAGTCCACATTTTGGACTACAAGCTGCTGTATGGCTTTCGGCTGTGTTTCGACTGCGCCCGCCCGCCCCCCCCCCTTTCAGAGCCAACGTTTTTAACTCAAATCTTTGCTTCTGGGGGGGTCCCTGGAACAACATATTTTCAGATGGGGGTCGGCGGCCAATTACATATAATATAGGGGTCCTTGACATGAAAATGTTTGAGAACCACTGACATAGAAACATGAGGTTTTTCAGAAAACTGTCAGGATTTAGAAGACATTTTGTAGAATCGTCCTCAGGTCTAAATGGGTTAAGCATTTGCTGCGATGCATTGGTTGGCTTTTGTCATTGCAATATCGGCTCGAAGATTATATGCAGAATATCAGACTCAAGGCAGCCCTCCCCTGGGCCAATAGGCCTATCTCACAGCATTTCCCCGCCCCCTTTCCACGCCCCCTTTTGGAGCTAGTGGTGTTATTTTTTTTTGCGGTCCATAGGCTTCCATGTTAAAAGAGGTATTTTCACAAGCCACAAACTATACCGTTTTGTAAAGGCATGGTTTATTCTACTTATTTGAGTTGTTATACCATTGTGTTTTCTTCATATTATTATCGGTCTTTGACATTTCAACATTAGGAAATGTACTTAGATTCTCCAGAGAAAAAAAGTGTAAATACCTACAAAGTGTAAATACCTAATGTTAAATGACACCACTATCTACCGGAAGTGGGCGTGGAAAGGGGGCTGTGAGATAGGCCTATTACAGGGACGTGCAGAGAGTGTTAGGGGGGCAGGGGCTGAAATCCCGTATAAGAGGGCACTTTTGGACAAAAATAACGAAAATAGCAGATCTACAAGCTCACAACGCGTCGCGCTGCGACGCGTTGAGAGCTTGTAGATCAGCTATTTTCGGGGCGCAAACGAGCACTCTTTAGACAATTTACAATTTAGGCATTTAGCAGACGCTCTTAATCCAGAGCGATTTACATTAAGCAATAACAAAAGCATGGCATACATCACATATATAAAAAGTATAGTTATCATGAATCATGAGTAAACTAAGAACGTGACAGTGGAGTATCTATGTAAGCTATACATACTATACTATATAATATATTATACATGTGTACTATAAAGTGCTATGACTACATAAAGTGCAATTCTATTTCTAGAGCTGTCTACGTAACAAGCTATAAGTCTGTTTAAAATACTAATCCCTTGACTCCTTCAAAACCGCTCTCAAAGGGCACCTACGGATGGCTGCAATTCGAAACTGGCCCCCGTAAAATCTGACCCCCCCCCCCACCGCCCTCCCCCTTTTTCCCCTCACTGTATATGTTTCTTTTCCCTTTTTACCTCCATTATGATGAATTCCTGTACTGTTCTTTGTCTATATAGAAGTGTCTATTTGTACGTCTCTAAATGTTTTGATGATTTGAACATGGTGGACCCTGTTGTAAACAAGTGTAATGCTTAATTGGGTCGTCACAGTTAACAGCCTTTGTATTGAGTTTGTGCTTGAAATGTACTGTAATTTTCAATCAATCAATCAATCAATCTAAGTCTACATAATGTGCTATCTAAGGGGCTAGGCTAGGGCAAGTGCTACGGGCCATGGTGGAGTCTGAAGAGGTGGGTTTTCAGACTACTAGCTAGTGGAGATGCGGTGGAGATGCGGTGTGTACGACATGGATTTCTATAAACACATTTGTTCAATGAAAAATGCTACGTTCCAAATTCATTCTCCTGAATGCTGCCTTCCGGCATGGCATGGAAAGGAGTGGCATTTGCATTTCTTCCACTATAGTAAATGCTGCATTCATTCGTGGTCTGGAAAGGGCAGTTGTTTTACAGACGGGTAAAAGGGCAGGGGCTGAAGCCCCCTTTGATGTCTATGTGTGCACGTGCCTGCATGGCCTTTAGGGGCCCTCCTACCACCACACCCTCGCAGGTCAGACACGGGGGGCCCCCCCTGCAGGGCCTCATTGGCCTGGTCCGGTCCATAACCTGTCCATGCTTCCCACACATATGAGTTGAGACATTTAATTTGCACTAGCAGACTTTTCCCATTTCCAAACGTCATGTTCTAAACTCTAAAGTCATGTTGCAGGCTTTAATTTTGACTGCTGCTTAATGCTGACACTGCAGAAACACTCACACAGATGAATGGAAATCCACAATACAATACAATACAATAAGTCTTGAAACGTTTTTGTGTCATCCTTGAAATCCTATTCCATGTAAGCCACGTAATTGTCCTTATTGAAGTGACTAGTTAACAAAAAATAAACTAAATTCAACCCATAAGATGATGGTTGAATTGATTAGAAATTATAGTCTGAAAGTTATAGGCTGATAGCCTATAACCATGCAGGAGTCTCCTGCCAGGCTTTCTGCAGTATAGAAAGCCATGGTTTATCCATTCCAAATTATAATTAATTATAGTCCGGCACTGCAGTCAACAGGCTTCTTTTGTTTAAAGTGCAAAATTTGGTAACTAGTCTTTTTTATTGGCCTAAAATATTATCTATTACATTCGTGAATCCACTTGTGACCATACCATTAACATCCTATATAAGGCAAAAATGTCAAAATGTCATTATGCTGTAAGTAGCATGTTTTCATAACGATTGGCTATGTTTTTAGCCCAAGGAGTGTTTTTTTGTGCAAATGTTAACTAGAGATGTCCCGATACTGTATCGGTATCGGAAAAGTTTCGGTATCGGCCCTTATTTGTCATATCGGGTCATATCGGTATCTTCAAATATGCCAGTCTAACCACCGATCCGACACAGGGGTAAGGGGTTGACACTATGGCAGGTAAATATAATGTTGGGGCATGTGGAGTTTGCTTTGGAGTTGCCCAAACTGCAAGTGCACATTTGAGTGAGGAGTCTGCTAAAAACACAACACAGAGATATATAGCTAGATAGCAATAAACACAAGACGAGATCACAACACTGGTATCAGTATTTGGTATCGGTATCGGCTAACACAGAAATTGTGGTATCGGGATCGGATCGTAAAAACGAAAAAAGTGTATCGGGACATCCCTATGCAAAACTAATGCTTGAAATGGATTCAGAATGATGAAAAACCCCTAGTTTGACATATGTCACATGCTACATAAAGCATAATGCAAATTTGAAAATCTTGCCTTATAGGATGTTAATGGTATGGTCACATATATAAACCCCTATAAAAAAAAGCCGGTCAGCAAGTGGATTCATGAATGTATGTACTGTATATAGACAATATTTTAGGCCAATAAAAAATATATCAATTTCCACACACACGCACGTGCACACACGTGCATGCACGCGCGCAGTCACACACACACACACACACACACACACACACACACACACACACACACACACAGACACACACACACACACACACACACACACACACACACACACACACACACACACACACACACACACACACACACACACACACACACACACACACACACACACACACACACACACACACACACAAACACACACACACACACACACAGGGCCCTTACCTCTTTCTACGAGTAATAGAAAGAAACGTCTTTTGCAAAAAACTTTTTTTTTCAGTTCACAGTAGGCTATTGTTCCATGTTCCGTGTGTGTCCCCGTCCGTCCGTCTGTGTACAGCTAATCTCCGGCACCGTTAACCCGGTTGATGCCAAATTTTGCACACATACTCCCTGGATGCCAAAGATGAACCTCTGCCCCAAATTTTCCAGAACGGCCTGTTATAGCGCCACCAGGAGGCCGACTTTTGAAAAACACATTTTTTGATATTACTCTTCCAGATTGTGTCCAAAAATCCTGCAAATCGTTACACACTATCTCTATAGTCATGTGTTCAAGACGGAACTCCCTCTAGTACCCCCAGGGGTCCCCGGACCCCACTTTGGGCACCCTACAGGGGGTCATTGAGGGGCCCCCAAAGCCCAAATTAGTATTTTATTTGGCCACGGCGGACCCCCATCTGAAAATGTTCTGTGACAGGGACCCCCAGCTGACAATCCACAATGGAAATAATTCGGGGATCCCCTGGCACAGGGCTGCTTTTCATGTAGACCAGAGTCAGACTTAACATAATGTGTTCTATAGTAAGAGAAACCTATGCAAATCTGGGAACTAAATCGTTACCAAGAAATGTCTTCACCAATATGTTTCTAAAGGTGTCCAATAACATGTACTAAAAGATTGAAATTCAACTCCCGTGGGAAATTTGAGTTATTCGCATAATATGTGACCATACCATAAGGCAAAAAAGTCCAAATTTCATCGTTCTTTAAGTAGAATGTGACATATGAAACTAGGGGGTTTTCATGATTCTGAATCCATTCCAAGCATTCGTTTTGCACAAAAAACACTCATTGGGAGGAAAACAGCCATAGCCCTCATCACAAATGTGATGAGGTCAGTGGATGGCATTCGAACATGGGGCTAAATATGTATTTTTTTACAACATTTTATAGCGATTTATTTTTTTATCATTTACTATAGTCCTACTAGACCCCAGGAAATTACATCTGGCCACAAAAGATCACAGGATCTACCTAATGTGAAGGGGGGTAGCCTACTATAGGGGGCTGCTATACTGTGTTGTATGGCTCAACATGCCAGTTTGTCACCCCCTTCACATTCAGTGATCTTTTGTGGCCAAATGTAATTTCTTGGGGTCTAGTAGGACTATAGTAAATAATAAAAAAATAAATCGCTATAAAAAATTGTAAAAAAAATACATAGTTATAGCCCCATGTTCGAATGCCCCCGCCCCCCTGTCAAAAATAGCTAAAATCCCTAAAACGAAAGAAAGCAGCAAATGAGAAAAAAACAACACACTTTTACTTTCTCTAATAACACCTAAAACATGAACCTTGGTTGAAAAAAACTAAAGTTGTCCTTTAATGGTATGGTCATATATTATGCAAATAACTCAAATTTCCCACGGGAGTTGAATTTCAATCTTTTAGTTAGTACATGTTATTAGACACCTTTAGAAACACATTGGTGAAGAAATTGGTAACGATTTATAGTTCCCAGATTGGTCAAATACCTGATAAAATGCCCTTTACTATCTGGGGGTCAGTAGAGAAGATCTGTCTGGTTGCTCTACACGAAAAAGCAGCACCGGTCCCTTTAATGACGCAGGGCTGACGTCACGTGCTCGCTGTGTGAAGGAGGTGTTCCAGGAAGCGCGATCGACGAGGAGGAGGAGCGGACACACACACACAGACAGGAGGCCTCACTCACCAACCAACCATACCGTCCATCCATGATCCATCGATTCATCACAAGCGCCTCTTGCACACATAAGCACTTCTCCTCCTCCAGTCGGCGTAATAAACAACGCTCATTCCGTGCATGACACTTTCATGGGGGGCTACCGCTGAACACCCATGGAGCCTCAAGAGGAAAAGCCGATCATCTATACCATGGAAAACAAGCCGATCGTAACATGTGAGTTGTTTCTGTTGTTGGTGGGCAGTTGTCTTATTTATTTCACAACACCACAGCCTTTTTGACAAGCATAGCTATAGCTAAAGCTTCTTAGCTAACCCCCCCCCCCCGGCTAATGTGACACATTCTCCGGGGCGACCCGGTTCCCCCGACCCCCCCAGTACCGGTACCGGGTTCGTTCGGTGTCTTGTCTGATCTTGTCTGTCTAAGCTGCTACAATGTCGGGCTTGTGCATGGCCTGTCTGTCTGTCCTCTCCCCCGATCGTCTGCTTATCAACACCCACCACCATCATTTGAAATGGATGATAACAAGTCACTGTGGTGGTTATCAGGCTAACGTTGCTATAGGTCGGCTAATACTAGGGGCCTTGTTCCTCGTACGTCACAGTAACGGCTGGTAGGTTGCAGCAGTTATGGGATCGCAGCTCGAACGTTTACCTGGCTGCTGTCACACTGTCTGTCACCAAGCAGGACTTGTTCACCTTGCTGGGTTGTTAGGCTATAGAGACACGCCGTGCCGTGCACACGATCGTGACTGGAACAAACGGTGGATCGAGCGATCAGGGGGCTTATATTCTGACAAGACATACAGACAGGCAATCCGCCATTCTGATGATCTGATCTGTCACTTTGTTACTGTGTGACATAATGTATCCACTTGTCTTAGTTGGAACTCGATCGTCTCCGAGGGAGTGTGTCCAAATGTAGCCTAGAGACGGATCAACGGGTGCGTTTGGTTACATTTATAGTACACTACAGTGACTACACACTCTTCTTGAGAGTTTACGAATGGATACACTATTTGGTTACTTGTAGCTATCTATAGTCTCTTCTTCTACACTCTACAAATGGATACATCATCATAACATTGATCTGTTTTACTGTGTGGTCTCTCTCTCTCATGGAAGCTGATTATTATAAGATGGGGTTATTTTAGGAATTGACCCCCGGCTGGTGCTGCGGCCATGCAAGCTGCGAACTGGACGCTTCTATAGGTTGCTCCATTTTTAGGGTTGAACTCAACACTTTTTTGAACACAGTCTGATGCAAAGCTCTTATGGTTGTCAAATATGATTGTGAATCATGTAGTGTAATATCCAACACGATTGCTAAATGAAATATCTCTATTTTGCTATGCATGTCATATTGTAGGCCACTAGGCCACCGCCATAACATGCTCGTATATGCTGAGTAGTTTCAGCAGGTCAAAGTCTGAGTTTTGTGGTGTTAAACGTAGTAGCTTACTGTACATTTTTGAAGTGACATTTTGAATGGAGACTCACTCATTCGCCTACCAGTGATTCTGTATAGGATAGAGCATGGCATATACAATTATAATACATTTATTTATGTCTCGATCAGTCTGTCATGGCTCTGTTTTCACGGTTTACTTGAGTCTTAATAGCGTGCCTTGAGCTAATCTTCTAGTTATACTGTCAGATTACTCCCCATTGGGGAACTTGTGTGTGTGTGTGTGTGTGTGTGTGTGTGTGTGTGTGTGTGTGTGTGTGTGTGTGTGTGTGTGTGTGTGTGTGTGTGTGTGTGTGTGTGTGTGTGTGTGTGTGTGTGTGTGTGTGTGTGTGTGTGTGTGTGTGTGTGTGTGTGTGTGTGTGTGTGTGTGTGTGTGTCAGTCAAAAAAGTGGTACTTGAACTTTGAGTCTGGGGAAATGCCTGAGGTGAAGGCATTCCAGTCTGTCTGTCTGTCAGACAGCAATGGTTATGATGACTGATGAAACACAAAAAATGGGACAGCTGAGCGTCGGACACTAGTTCTACTGCCTGTCCGTCAAGGCAGCGAAAGTTAGAAGGAAACTATAACGTTACTTATACGTCAAGGTCCAATCACGTCAAGGTCCAATCACGTCAAGGTCCAATCACGTCAAGGTCCAATCACGTCAAGGTCCAATCACGTCAAGGTCCAATCACGTCACGGCTTCATGAGGATCTCGGAGTAGACTTAACCCATTTAGACCTGAGAAAAGATTCTACAAATGTCTTCTAAATCCTGACAGTTTTCTGAAAAACCTCATGTTTCTATGTCAGTGGTGCTCAATATTTCATGTTAAGGACCCCTAGAATGATATGTAATTGGCCACCGACCCCCCCCCCCCATCTGAAAATATGTTGTTCCAGGGACCTCACCCCAGAAGCAAAGATATGAGTTAAAAATGTTTGCTCTGAATGAATATATATTCAAAGATCTGCGCCCAACATTTTCACGATTTTTCAAAAATAGCAGACCTACAAGCTCATAGCACTCGGTGCCGCGCTATGAGCTTGTAGATCTGCTATTTTTCAATAGCTAAATTCTAACATAAACCAAAAGCGGTTCCCGCCCAGTGTTCAGCTCAGTCTATGACATCAGTTATCTATATGTATCCGACTATGACATGTGACTACATGTCGTTGCTATTGGGTAGAAACGTCTTCCATATTTTAAGTTTTTGTGCTTTTTCGTAAATTACAAATCACACAAAAGTAGCAGATCTGCAAGCTCGAAGCGCGGCGTGAAGCGGCATTGCTTTGTCATTTTGTAAATCTGCTATTTTAGAATTGTATCTACCGATTTTTATCTCCTGAATTTTCCATCCGACTGACGGAGACGATATTTAGGAATGGTTTCAGCCCAATCCCATGCAGTCTCATTTCACTTCCATTCATAAGATTATTAAAGTTCAATTCAAGAAACATTGTGAACAATATTATGTGTGGAGCTGCATGTGCACAAGACATTGGCACATGCTCATGACGTTGGTGCTGCTCAGTCCAGTCAGTGGTTTTGCGAGATTAGTTTCCGGCACACACACACACACACACACACACAGCTAGAGTTGTCCCGATACCATTTTTTTTCCAGACCGAGTACGAGTACAAGTACTTAATTTTATAGTACTCACCAAGTACCGATACGAGTACTTTATTTATGTTGAGTAACCACTTATTTTACCACCTTTTTCTCATAGATGCAGATGGATCTCCGATCTACACTTGCCGCTTGTCATTTATGCTTGTAGATCGGCTGTTTTTGGTGATTTGCTGCAGTGTTGGGTCAGACGTGCTCCCGTTGCATTCGTTCAGCCTATAGTGTCAATTGGATGTTTTGGTACTCGGGTCGGGTCAGAGTATCGGGGCCGGTTCCGAGTACTTGAGGGTGGTATCGGTAATACCACTATCGGAACAACTCTACTAAACAGCCCCATTCAGATCTCGACGTCTCACCTTTAGCGCATTTAAGCCTGACGTCGAAATAAAAAAAAAGTCTTCTGAAAGAATATATATATATATATATTCAAAGATTTGTGCCGCATTTTCACGATTTTTCAAAAATAGCAGACGAGTGGCGCTCTACGAGCTTGTAGATCTGCTATTTTTCAATAGCTAAAGTATAACATAATGCTTAAAACACCAAAAGGGGTTCCTGTCCAGAATGGGCTAGTACAGTAAAAATCTGTTGCATGCTCACGGGGGCACAGGTTGTGCCCCTGCCCCCCCGCGTTGTGCCCCTGCCCCCCCCTGCGTTGTGCCCCTGCCCCCCCGCGTTGTGCCCCTGCCCCCCCTGCGTTGTGCCCCTGCCCCCCCCGCGTTGTGCCCCTGCCCCCCCTAATCCGAGTCTCCAAGCTGTCATTTGGTTTTATTTGACTGGATTACCAGCCAAGGTGCCCAGACGGCTACGCCAGCCGCCCCGGGCCCACTGCCACATTTCTCCTAAGGTTATATCCGAGTCCAGTAGTCCACACCATGTTCTTTCCACACAATGTATTATATTTCTTTGAAATAATGTAGACTAAATAATCAATTCTATAATGTACAGATCAGGCTGAAACCTTGCCCAAATATGGAGTCAGTCCGGCTTGGCAGAGATATATATATAGTGTGCACTGCGTTGAGTCATAACATAAAATAATAACATGTCTTGTGTGTATATACTCGCCGTATATATTTCAGTAATAAAGTGTGGTCGTTACAAAATCCCAAGGCGCACCTGGCCGTGTCTCACGGGCCTCGGCAGAGTCGGCACACGCTGTGTTAACCACTGCTCGGGGACGTGCACACATAAGACATCAAAGGGGGCTTCAGCCCCTGCCCTTTTACCCAGTCTGTAAAACAACTGCCCTTTTTACCAGACCGCGAATGCAACATTTTACTACACGGTGAAAGAAATACAAATGCCACTCCTTTCCATGCCATGCATGGAAGGCAGCATTCGAGTCTCCTCCTGAACTTGAACACAGTATTTTGCGTTGAACAAATATGTTTAGAAACCCATGTCGTTACGCATCTCCACTAGATAAAGAGTGCTGGGTTGCGCCCCGAAAATAGCTGATCTACAAGCTCTTTCGTTGTGCCACGAAAATAGCAAATCTACAAGCTCACAACGCGTCGCGCTGCGACGCGTTGTGAGCTTAGTAGATCTGCTATTTTCGTCCAAAAGTGCCCTCCTACGGGATTTCAGCCCCTGCCTCTGTAACACTCTCTGCATGTCCCCTTAGGCTACATCATGCCAGTGTTGTTGAAAGTTGTGTGTATTGGCTATCAGTTGACCCCCCCCCCCCTTCATTCCTTCACAGGTGCAGGAGATCAGGCCTTGTTCACGTCCCTCTACACCCCACTGGCTCAGCAGCTTCCCAGAGAGCCAATGGAATGGAGGAGGTGAGCTTGAAATCAATGGGTTTTCTGATGTATATACAGTGCAAAATCATGACTTTTAATTAATGTCAAAACAAATTCCTATGTTTGTATACACAATGGAGGAAAAAAAGGAATCTGAATCCAAAAAATTGTGTTTATTGAGAGATGAGAGAACCTGCTGGACTAGAGTAGAGTAGCAGCTGGTAAAAAAAACAAACGCACACAAATAGCCCCATTTGTAAACAGTAACTTAGAGAGTGTACAAATGTGTGACCAAATGGTCCCCATACTGGTAAATTTTTGTTACATTTGTGAATACTCGGATTGTACCAAATTCAAGTGAATTTCTTCACTCCACAGGACTTACGGTCGTGCACCGAAAATGATCCACCTTGAGGCTAACTTTGTGCAATTTAAAGAGGAGCTCCTGCCAAAAGAGGGCAACAAAGCTCTGCTCACCTTCCCCTTCCTCCACATCTACTGGACGGACTGCTGTGTGAGTACACACACACACACACACACACGCGTGCACACTTATACACCTTGCCAAACATCTCCAATCAATACGTCAGTGGATGCTTAGATTAGATCAGGTGTGGGCAACTTTGACGATGGAGAGGGCCACTATATTTCCACACTCTACTCCAGAGGGCCACTATAGTTCCACACTCACTCCAGAGGGCCACTATAGTTCCACACTCCACTCCAGAGGGCCACTATATTTCCACACTCCACTCCAGAGGGCCACTATAGTTCCACACTCACTCCAGAGGGCCACTATAGTTCCACACTCACTCCAGAGGGCCACTATAGTTCCACACTCACTCCAGAGGGGCCACTATAGTTCCACACTCCACTCCAGAGGGCTACTATTGTTCCACACTCCACTCCAGAGGGCCACTATAGTTCCACACTCACTCCAGAGGGCCACTATAGTTCCACACTCACTCCAGAGGGGCCACTATAGTTCCACGCTCACTCCAGAGGGCCACTATAGTTCCACACTCACTCCAGAGGGCCACTATAGTTCCACACTCCACTCCAGAGGGCCACTATATTTCCACACTCCACTCCAGAGGGCCACTATAGTTCCACACTCACTCCAGAGGGCCACTATAGTTCCACACTCACTCCAGAGGCCCACTATATTTCCACACTCCACTCCAGAGGGCCACTATAGTTCCACACTCACTCAGAGGGGCCACTATAGTTCCACACTCACTCCAGAGGGCCACTATAGTTCCACACTCCACTCCAGAGGGCCACTATATTTCCACACTCCACTCCAGAGGGCCACTATAGTTCCACACTCACTCCAGAGGGCCACTATAGTTCCACACTCACTCCAGAGGGGCCACTATAGTTCCACACTCCACTCCAGAGGGCCACTATAGTTCCACACTCACTCCAGAGGGCCACTATAGTTCCACGCTCACTCCAGAGGGCCACATTGCGTGCATATTACTGTCGTAATATGCACTATTATTGGAATTGAAGTCTTGAATAATGTTTTTGCTATTTTTTTATTGGAATCCTGAAAAGTAACATGTTTTATTTAATTTCAAATGCATTTAGTTATACTTATGTTAACTTTTACGAAGTAAATACAAATGCACTGCATTGGACAAATGGAAAAAGTTGTACTAGACATTCAGCTACTAATATAGAATTCATTCAAGTGGGTCATGTTTGCATGTTTGGAATTGTAACGGCAGCAATCAATAATATATCAGTATTATATTAACCTCCGGGCCGCCAGTTGCCTATGTATGCACTAGAGGCATTATCGGTATCGGCCCTTATTTGTCATAGCGGTATCGGCGAATATGCCAGTCTAAGCACAGATCCGACACGGGGGTAAGGGCTTGACACTATATGGCAGGTAAATAAAATGTTGGGGCATGTGTAGCCCTGGTCCAGTGTGTCAGCGAGTGTCTCACTGTATTCATATAATACTGATATATTATTGATTGCTGCTGTTATTTTTGTCATGAAATAAAATGCATCCAAGTGGATCGGCGCAGTCACAACCCGGAAATGCCATAGTGGAAGAAGTTACTCTGTCCGGTAAATTGCTTTTATGAAAATGGCACAAAGTGCATTTTAGAGAGAAGCTGGGGGACCTGAGACGCTTCCCAGCTTTGAGAATAGACTTTTACCAAGGTCTAGCATGCTTTGTTTCGGTGAGCAGTTACGTCGCTTTGTTTATTTTCGGGGAATTCTAAAGCCTCGCACAGCAGTGGGAAAATTGCTGCAGAGCAGTGGATGGGAGTCCGGCAGAGAGACTCGCTGACGCCCTGGACCAGGGCTAGGCAGGGGTTCTCAACCCGTGGGTCGCGACCCCTCGGGGGGTCGCCAAATTATTTTAGGGGGTCCCCAAATTATTTAAAAAAAAAAATAAATAAAAAAGTTTTTTTTTAAAATTTTATTTTCACGATTTTTCAAAAATAGCAGACCTACAAGCTCGTAGCGCGCCACTCGGTGGCGCGCTACGAGCTTGTAGATCTGCTATTTTTCAATAGCTAAATTATAACAATGCTTAAAACACCAAAAGGGGTTCCCGCCCAAAATGGGTTGAGGTTATTGTAGCAGTCAATTTATATTGGGGGTCGGGAGGGGGCGGGGCGGGGGTCCCGAGACATTGCCAAAGCATTTCCGGGGGTCCCCGGCCAAAAACGTTGAGAACCCCAGGGCTAGGGCATGTGGAGTTTGCTTTGGAGTTGCCCAAACTGCAAGTGCACATTTGAGTGAGGAGTCTGCTATAAACACAACACGAGATATACTGTATAGCTAGATCAGGGGTTCTCAACCCGTGAATCGCGACCCCTCGGGGGGTCGCCAAATTATTTTAGGGGGTCCCCAAATTATTTTCAAAAAAAAAAAAAAAAAAAAAAGATTTATTTTTAAATGTTATTTTCACGATTTTTCAAAAATAGCAGACCTACAAGCTCATAGCGCGCCACTCGGTGGCGCGCTATGAGCTTGTAGATCTGCTATTTTTCAATAGCTAAATTATAACAATGCTTAAAACACCAAAAGGGGTTCCCGCCCAAATTGGGGGTCGGGAGGGGGCGGGGCGGGGGTCCCCGGCCAAAAACGTTGAGAACCCCTGAGCTAGATAGCTATAAACACATCACTGGTATCGGGATTGTATCGGGACTAGTAAAGTCATCTAGGTTATAAGCGTGGTTATCATAATGCTTTAACAGTACATTTCATATTTCTAATGTAAGCGTTGCATAATTCGTGTTGTCCAAATTCTGTATGTGAACATGTAACCCGTTGAAGGTGTGGATTCACATTTATTTTTAAATGACCATGTCGACGAATTCTGAGAACAGTGACCGTGAATTGAAAGTACACGATGAGAAATTTTAAAAGATTAAAAAAGTTACTTATGATAAATCATAGGATTCACAGTGGTTGTCGTATCATACATGATGCATAAATGTCAGGCGGCGGTGGCTCAGGGGTAGAGTGGCTGGATGGTAACCAGCAAGGTGGCCAGTTCGAACCCTGTGCGCTTCCCCAGAGTTGGTGTTGAAGTGTCCTTGAGCAAGACTCTGAACCCCAAATTGCTCCTGATGTGCAGGTTGGTGCCTTGCATGGTTTCCGCCGCCATCGGTGTATGAATGTGTGTGTGAATGGGTGAATGTAATGGACAATCTATGTAAAGCGCCTTGGATAAAGGCGCTATATAAATGCAACATTTACCATTTTAGTTCATGTCGTGCCCTCTTATGCTTTGACAGAAAAATGCATGCTTTGTTTCACATTTCCTCCGTGCATAGATTTGGAGGTATTGTGGTTTTGTCTCAAAATAAATAATGCATATTTGAGACTAAGCAGGTACACTACATTTACAAAACGGCCCTGACCAGAGGTTAGTTAGCCTTTAACGTAACCTATAACCAGTGCTAACTGACCAGTGTTGTTTTTGTCGACTAAAACTAAGACGAAAAATGTTCGTCGACTACCTTTTTTTCACTGAGAAACTAAATGAAAACTAGGCTATGATGACTAAAACTAAGACTAAATGTATTGACAATTTCGTCAAACGGATAAAAACTAGACTAAAATACTAGTGGACGAGAGATCCAGTATAATTCATTTTACACTTGGTTGCATGCTGAAAATAGCAGATCTACAAGCTCACAACGCGTCGCAGCACGACGCGTCGAAGCACGACGCGTTGTGAGATTGGCTATTTTCAACAAGTGTAAAATCAGCCATTACGACAGCATCAAGGCCCTCCAAAATGCATTTTAGTCGACTAAATCTACAGTTGATAAAAGATATAAAAATCTTAAGACATTTAGTCGACTAAAACTAGACTAAACACTAAAACATTCCAGGTGACTATATGAAATGTGACTAAAACTAAATGAAAACCATTCAAGAGACTATGACTAAAATCAAAATTTAAAAACACTTGTCTGTTAAATGACCCATTAACCCATTCACCTAGAATATCCCTATTATATTATGGAAGGAACATAATGGCCACAAAATAGCCAATCTACTAAGCTCACAACGTGTCACAATGCACAGGAAAAGACTACTAAAGTGGATGTTACACAGATGGACTTTAAGTACTCTACTGAGGGCAGTAAAAAGGGGCCAGCTGGGTTGGAACAACAGGGCGGACTCAAAGTGCTGATTGGGATACTTTGTCATGGGAAAGCTTCGAGCTTGTAGTTAAGTTTCAGGAAGTTGGGGAGTCAGCGTCTCGTGACCAACAACTGTCGGTTACATTTCAAAGCGGCAGTGGTGGTGGTGTTGTTTTTGGCAGCACATTTTAGTTTTAGTCGTAGTCTCTTGAATAGTTCTCATTTAGTTTTTTAGTCCCCTGGAATGTCTTAGTGTTAGTCTAGTTTTAGTCGACTATTATATCATAGGATTTTAGTCTACAGTTGATTTAGTCGACTGAAATGTAATTTGGCTGTGTCTTGATGCCGTCGTAATGACTGTTTTTTACACTTGCTGAAAATAGCCGACCTACAAGCTCACAACGTGCGACGCGCTGTGAGCTTGTAGATCGGCTATTTTCAGCATACAACCATGCAAAGTGTAAAATGACTTATACTGGATCTCTTGTTCACTTCCTAACATTTTAGTCTAGTTTTTATTTGTTGACGCAATTGTCAGTATATTTAGTCTTAGTTTTAGTCATCATAGCTCTTAGTTTTCATTTAGTTTCCATTTAGTTTTCATCAGTGGAAAAAGGTAGTCGACGAACATTTCTCGTCTTAAGTTTTAGTCGACGAAATCGACATTGCAAAGTGGGCACAACTCTTGTGAGCATGAGAGCCGTCGGTATTGCTGCTAGTGGGCAATATGGATCACATTTTAAAGCAATATTTGATATGCCAGTGCCATGTCTAAAGTAGTGTAATCTTTACAGTAAACTTAAACAGTTATACAAAGTCACACTGTATGCCATTATTGTTACATGTGTTTTAGATACTGGAATCAAACTCCAACTCAAACTTTGTAATACACATTTCACCCATTATGGGCAGGAACCCCTTTTGGTGTTTTAAGCATTATGTTATGCTTTAGCTATTGAAAAATAGCAGATCTACAAGCTCATAGCGCGGCACCGAGTGCCGCGCTACGAGCTTGTAGGTCTGCTATTTTTGAAAAATCGTAAAAATGTGGCGCAAATCTTTGAATGTATATTCTTTCAGAACGTTTTTAACTCAAATCTTTGCTTCTGGGCGGGTCACTGGAACAACATATTTTCAGATGGGGGTCCGCGGCCAAATACAGATAATTCTGTGGGTCCTTGACATGAAAATGTTTGAGAACCACTGACATAGAAACATGAGGTTTTTCAGAAAACTGTCAGGATTTAGAAGACATTTGTAGAATCCTCCTCAAATGGGTTGAAGGGGGAAGCAACAGAGGAGCAGGATATTATTCTTATAATGTACACTGTACTACTGATGAACTAGATTTATTGCCCACCCAGTACGTGCTGCTCGTAGACCTAAGGGCGATTCTACAAATGCCTTCTAAATCCTGACAGTTTTCTGAAAAACCTCATGTTTCTATGTCAGTCGTTTTCATGGCAAGTACCCCCAAAAATATCTGCAATTGGCCACTGACCCCCATCTGATAATATGTTGTTCCAGCCAGGGACCTCCCCCAGAAGCAAAAGATTTGAGTTCAAAAAGTTTGCTCTGAAAGAATATACAGATATATATATACATACAAGATTTGCGCCCAACATTTTGAAGATTTTTCAAAAAAAATATCAGATCTACAAGCTTGTAGCGCGGCACTCGGTGCCACGCTACGAGCTTGTAGATCTGCTATTTTTTCAATAGCTTAACGTATTACATGTTGTCAGTTTGTTTTCCTGAGGAGAAAGATTAATAGCTCATTTAACGGGGTGTTTACGTCGAAGACTGTCGGTGCAGATCTGTAGAATCCATGGAATGCATTCTGTACATTTGAGACGCCTTCAGTTCAAAGATTGTGATATATGATTGTTTATGAATTGCCACATACTGTGTGTGTGTGCGTGTGCGCGTGCATGTGCACGATGTGACAAGGCTACTGGATGATGTTGGCTATCACTGGTGTGTGTGTGTGTGGAGTCTATCTTCGGCTACTATCAGGAATATATCTGTTGAATGAAGGGAAAGTGAAAGTTAAAACAGATCGTCCCTCGAGACTAGGAATAAATAGACATCTCATTGCATTGACATAATGTACGTACTACGTAGAGCTGGGTTTGGAATCCCACTGTAAACGGATCCCTCGGCTGCTTAAAATATACATCTCTGTCTGCCGGGTTCAACTTTACTTAAAGGAGAATTCCATGCTAGAAGGCTTTCTTACCTTTATTTGTAGTTGTTACGTCCCCACCAAAGAGGTCCAGGTGTTATTTTGTGCAAAAGTGCATTATTGGCTATTTCCCCTAAGCCCTCAATGAATTTAATTGAATGGGGCATTGGGTTGTTGCTAATTCGCTTATTTACATCACTCAAAAATCATTTTTTTTGTATAGATCCTCTCTTCATAATTTAAATAGTATCCCAAGCGGCACACTTTACTACTTATTTAGATGGAAATAAGCAAATTAGCACAAAAACCCCACCCCCATTGAGGGCTTATGGTAGGGGAAATAGCCAATAATGCACTTTTTACACAAAATAACACCTGGACCTCTTTGGTGGGGACGTAACAACTACAAATAAACGTAAGAAAGCCTTCTGGCATGGAATTCTCCTTTAACAGATGTTATCATTTGTTGAACATAGTTTGTTTCTTTTGTTTCTTTTAGATGACCATACAGTACCAAACAACCAAATGATGCCGTCTCGAATCATTAGTATTCATTAATAGAGCATGGCTGTAATTAATTACACAAGCATAACGAACCAGTGAGGCTAAAAGTGTTGGTTATGTAAAGGGAATATTATGTCCACCCCATGTAGCCTGTTGCACACAAATGTCAACTCTACTTCAACCTGATAGAATGTCTTACTGTATTCCAAGAAATGGAGATCTGCAGCGGTGGATTCTAGAGAGGCTGGTCTCTTTTGGCTTATAGCTCTACAGTGTGGTGTTCTGTGCCTTTTTTAAAGAACCCATTTAGACCTGAGAACGATTCTACGATTCTAAATCCTGCCAGTTTTTTGAAAAACCTATATCAGTGGTTCTCAATATTTCATGTCAAGGACCCCCAAAGATTATATGTAATATGCCACCGACCCCCCCCCCCCCCCCCCCCCCCCCCCCCCATCTGGAAATATGTTGTTCCAGGGACCCCCCCAGAAGCAAAAACGTTCGATCTGAAAGAATATACATATTCAATGATCTGCGTTACATTTTTGCGTTTTTTCCAAAAATAGCAGATCTACAAGCTCGTAGTGCGGCACTCGGACTCTGTGCCGTGCTATGAACTTGTAGATCTGCTATTTTTCAATAGCTAAAGTATGGGGTAAGGGGTTCCCGGCGCCCAGAATGGGTTAAGCCGTTCTGCCACGTCACACGTTCCCACGCTCTCACGGAAGTTTGTGAATGAATCAAAGGAACTGAGCACGTAGTAGTCTGAGCTCTCAGACGCTGTGTGTGAGGCTACCGCCGTGCTGCATCTCTGCTACCCGCCGTCATATTAGTGACCTACCCAAGGCCCGTGAAAACCAGTCCGTTTTTATTATTAGTATTTTTGCCAGTGCTCTTTATCGGCGCAAGACGGGAGGGAGTTGGATCGTGTCGTCGTCTTCTTCTTCGGAGGAGCGGAGGTTTCCATCTCGCCTGTCGGGTGCCGGTGTTGTCTACACCAGACCTGGGCATTACACGGCCCGGGGGCCAAATGCGGCCCTTTGGCTGACTCTGACCGGCCCCTGAAAGGTTGCTTGGAATTGTTGGAAATTAGAAAATATAACGTACTTTCTAATTTTATTTTACCTTATATGCGTGCTTTTGAAGCATGTTTATTGACTTAACACAATCTGTTTCCTGACGTGAATTGCTTGTGAACTGCTTGTTTACCATTGTTTTGGAAACTTTTTATTGAATAAATATTTTTTTTGTAAGGCAACCTTACTTTTTCATTGCCTAATAATATAACATATACTCTTACCAGCTTGTCAAAACAATGCCATTTACTGCTTTTTATATAGAAACATAATGTATATTGTGCAGAATTGAGTGCAGCCTTTTGGCCCCGGCCATCAGCAATATTTTTTGTTTTGTTTCTCATTTGGTCCCCTTTGGGAATAATAATTGCCCACACCTGGTCTACACTGTCAGGTAACGCCGTTCAGGACGGCGGAGCTGTCAGCCGCTGTGTGGATCCCTCGGGACGGATTGGGGGAAGTTAAAACCCCCGTTCAAACGTTCCCTATAGAGCGACGCCAGGCCCAGGAAATAATTCCCCAATGCATTTTCCCCATAGACATTTCAAAAAGTATTGGACTGAGGTCAATTAAAAAAGAAAAGGCTTCTAAATCCTAATTTATTTCTGAAAAACCTATGTTTCTATGTCAGTGGTGCTCAACCTTTTTCATGTCAAGGACCCCCAGAATTATCTCTATTGGGCCACGGACCCCCATCTCAAAATATGTAGTTCCAGGGATCCCTCAGAAGCAAATATTTTAGTTAAAAATGTTCGCTCTGAAATATATATTCAATGATTTGCGACACATTTTAATGATTTTTCAAAAATAGCAGACCTACAAGCTCGTAGCTCGTAGCTATGAGCTTGTAGATCTGCTATTTTTCAATAGCTAAATTATAACATGTTTAAAACACAAAGGGGTTCCCGCCCAAAATGGGTTAAGCGTCGTACGAAGCCAACTCGAGTCGTGACAAATCATGACAACAAACACAATATTTTGGACCAAACAAATAATTACAAAGAAGAAAAATAACAAAAAAGTGTTGTAACGGTTACAACACTTTGTATGTAACCTGCTGTTTTTTTCTTCTTTCTTTGTTTGGCCCAAAACATTGTGTTTATTGTCATGATTTGTCACGACAAGAGTTGGCTTTGTCCGCGGCGTAAACGTCTTTAAATAAATACTTTTTTGAAAAGTCTATGAGGAAAATGGACGGGGAATTATTTTCCGGGTCTCTCTATTGGGAAAGTCCCCGTGACTGTCTGGGAATACTGACGTGCCGACTCTCAACACGAGTTTGACGAGTTTCTTTATTTACGGGGGTTTTGACGACAGGGAAGTGATCGGCCATTCATTTTAACACTGCTGACTGTGTTTGTGTGCATTGTGTGTCTGGTGGAACTGTATAAAACATTTTGAACATTGTTTTATTTGACCACTTGAAGTGACGTTATGGAACTGTGTTGACAGTGGGAAAACAAAGGAACATTATATGTGTGTGTGTGTGTGTGTGTGTGTGTGTGTGTGTGTGTGTGTGTGTGTGTGTGTGTGTGTGTGTGTGTGTGTGTGTGTGTGTGTGTGTGTGTGTGTGTGTGTGTGTGTGTGTGTGTGTGTGTGTGTGTGTGTGTGTGTGTGTGTGTGTGTGTGTGTGTGTGTGTGTGTGTGTGTTCTTTATGATTTATATGGTATTGTGTGTGAATTGCTTGCTTTAGGGGTTAATTGTTGGTAATACTATTTACCCTTTTCGTCAGACTGGGTCTCTGACTGGCACCCTGACACTTTCTCCCCAACAAACCGCTACAACAGTACCATACATTTGCAAGTGGGCCCAGTTTTTAATTAGCACATTACTACTACAAACGTGCTTCCAGAACTATAACATATATATATAACATCATCCATTCCTGGAGAGAGCTGCCTAAGGCCTTTATTGTTCGATGAGGTTGTTTGTGGTAAAGATTAGTTCCATATTCATATAAGTTCAGCAAACATGGACTCTGTGTTGCATTAGTCATTAGTATGAAAGTGCTTTAACCCAGTTTGGGCGGGAACCTCTTTTGGAGTTTTAAGCATTATGTTATGCTTTATTGCTTTAGCTATTGACAAATAGCAGATCTACAAGCTCATAGCGCGGCACCGAATGCCGCGCTACGAGTTTGTAGATCTGCTATTTTTGAAAAATCGTGACAATGTGGCACAAATCTTTGAATACATATTCTTTCACAGCGAACATTTTTAACTCAAATCTTTGCTTCTTCGAGGTCCCTGGAACAACATATTTTCAGATGGGGGGTCGGCGGCCAATATAATCTTTGGGGTCCTTGACGTGAAATAGTTGAGAATCACTGACATAGAAACATGGGTTTTTCAGAAAACTGTCATAATTTAGAAGACCTTTTGTAGAATCGTCCTCGGGTCTAAATGGGTTAATGTAGCGCTGTGAGAAAAGTATGCATAATTTCCCAGTGCAGGACACGGCATTGAATATGGATACAGTGTTCATTTCAGCTCCATTTAGGCTCAATGTGCTTTTACAGTACGTGGGTGTACTGAACCTAACTTATCGTCACTGTCGGGCAGAAACTGTGTATCTCCTTGCATTTAATTTTTTTTGTGTTTTGTTGTTGTCGAGTGCAGTGATGTAAAAATGAGAAATGAGTCCCAGGGACATTTTATGAGTCCCACTTCAACCACGTTAGGAGTCATATTTTGCGTATTTCCCGGGATGCAGGGATGGTCTTTTAGAAATGAGTCCCAGGGACATTTTATGAGTCCCACTTCAACGACGTTAGGAGTCATATTTTGCGTATTTTTACAAATTGCAGCATTTAATTAAATTGTATATGGTTATAATGTGGTTATATTCATGTAGAAAACAGAAGAAGAAATTATTATTATAACTATAGCTAGCAAAAATAAACTAGAATAAAAACAGTACAGTAGTGCATCCACGTGGATGCAGAGGTCGTTGTTTTATTGCGTCCCTTAACTATAAACTGTGTTTTGGGACGCAAAATGCACCCTATTTTAATCTCTGCTGGAGTGTGCCATCACAATGTGTTTTGTACACATGTGTTGTGAGCCTGTACACTAGTTGTAATTGTCCTATACATTACATATTTGTTCTGGGTTTTGGTTTGCATGACTATGATGATGAACCTACAGACAAACTGGTTGTTTACTATAACAAATATTCCAAAAGAAACGCCAACCTCTCTACTCTGAGCCATGTGGAGACTGGCATGCAATCTCCAGTGGTGGAAAAAGTACTCAATTTGTTTTACTTAAGGAAAAGTACCAATACTGCAACTTCGTTACAAGTAAAAGTACGGAATTGAAAATGCACAAAGTACAAAAGTATCGGCATCAAAATGTACTTAAAGTACTAAAAGTAAAAGTACTCTTATTGCAGAATTTCAAAATGTGTACAAAATCTATTGAAAATAGCAGATCTACAAGCTAACGCGACGCGTTGTGAGCTTGTTGATCGGCTATTTTCAAATGGCAGAAATGTATAGGGTTGAAGTGGTTAATGTATGTTTTCTAATCAAAATTAAAATCGCCAAAGTAACTAGTAACTAAAGTTTTCAAATAATTGTGGTGAAGTAAAATCACACATTTTGGCTCTGAGATGTAGTGGAGTAGAAGTAAAAGTACTGGAAATTGGAAATACTCAAGTAAAGTACAAATACCTCAAAATTGTACTTAAGTACAGTACTTAAGTTAAAGTACTTTCCACCACTGGCAATCTCTCAGTACTCGGTAATGAGCCTCACGTCCAAATGGACATTGTGGTGCAAACCTTGCGGCTTTATTCTGAGCTATTTGAAGCTCAGACACAGATGTCTTTCGTCTGCGAGCCGACCGTATTGTGACTAAATTTGACTGAGGGACTGCCATTGGATTTTTTTAATTTTTGTTTTTCCATGTCATATGAAAGCAGGGAATCATAGCTTCAAATTGACATATTGGTTGTTCAGTTTGACCCACCAGTTTTGGAGATATGGCTTATTGAGTAATGTCTTGCAGAAAACGGCGAGTTGAGAAAACAGGCTTGAAAGGTTCACTTCTGTGGTCTCTAACATTACACCTAGCTACATGTTTGGGCATTTATCTCATAATATTTACATGTCGATTTCAGCTCTGACATTTCTTTCAGACATGCTCTAGTATGTGAAGAGTCTGCCTGTGCTATAAACTCATTTAAAAAAAAAAAAAAAAAAAAAACATTCTCCTCTGCTGAAAAGCTGGAATTTGCGCGATGGCAGGCTCTCAGTCAAATCTGGTCACATATTGCAGAGCAGTCATCAAGGTCAGATAGTACCAGTGCCTGCGTCACTATAGCACTGAGGCTGGGGTGAAAAACGAAGTTCACCTAGAATATTTTCAATGTGTTTCTCCCATGATAACTGTCCATCCAATGTGACAGTGTCTTTGGCTGAGCTCAGACCTTTACTGCATTGCTGTATGCTTGTTGGATGAATGTTGTGTAGTGTCATGGCCGCCCCAATGCATTTCCAATGGAGGTCACAATGGTTTGACACAACATTTGTGTTGTGTGAGGGGGAGGGGGCAGTCGAAACACAGCTGAAAGCCATACAACAGACCATGTGACCTCCATTGGAAATGCATTGGGGGCGGCCATGACACTCACAACGCTGTAAAGGTCTGAGTGAGGCCTTTGAGTTATAACTGATTATCCTCTTTAATCCATTTGGGCCTGACGTCGACATTTTTTAAAAATGTCTTCTTAAATCATGCCAATTTTCTGAAAAACCTCAAGTTTCATCCATCAGTGGTGCTCAATATTTCATGTCAAGGACCCCACAAATTATATGTAATTGGCCCGTCGACCCCCATCTGAAAATATGTTATTCCAGGACCCCCCGGAAGCAACGATTTGCGTTAAATACGTTCACCCTGAAAGAATATATTCAAATATTTGGGACACATTTCCAAGATTTTTCAAAAATAGCAGACCTACAAGCTTGTAGCGCGGCACTCGCGCTACAAGCGGCACTCAAAAGGGGTTCCCACTTCCCACCCAAAATGGGTTAGTCGATCATGGGTTAGTCGAGCATGTCGAGCAATGAATACAATACTTTTGGGTTTTTGCTACATTCAAAACAAGTCTCTATTCTCACATATCCAGTATATTTGCATATGCAGTGAGTGATACATGGGCCTGGGCTTTTCTTTACATTTTCAACGGTTTAGGTCCCATTATTTATTCAACGTTTGAGCCACGGATCCACCATTTGATGACATTTAGCCTCTCAAAACCTTCGAATATTTTGTTTTCGTTGAATACGATTTTTTCCCCCCCACAATTCCATGCTGTATTGAGGTCGGTAGGCTACTATAGGAGAGATAACAGGCAAACGTTGATCAAAGTAACAATTCCTCTTCCTCCAATTCCATCTAATTGTGTAGACCGCTTGTAAATGAAGTAGGCTAATGCAGATGTTTAACAATCATTCACTCTTTACACTCTTGAGACTGTAAAATGAAACCAAATGGACCCGTAAGGAAGGGTCCATTTGGTTTCATTTTACGCTCTCAAGATCTATAAGGGTCCATTTGGTTACCAACTCTCCATCGTTTAAGTTGCTGTTTAGCTGGGGACCACCTGGAATCCCCTCAATGACCACTGGTGATCCCCGGACCACTGGTTTTGGACATAACGGGGCCTCCGTCCCGACAGCGACATTCTGATAATGTGACCTCTCTCATACGATTGCATACTGCAGGACACGGAGGTGTACAAGGGCTAATACTAATTATTATTATTATCATTGCGTACTGCAGGACACAGAGGCGTACAAGGGCTCGGTGAAGGAGGACATGACGCGCTGGCAGGGCAGCCTGCGGCTCCACGGCTCGGCCGACTGGGTCATCGTGGTGGTGGAGACCAACGACGCCAAGAAGAAGAACAAGACCAACATCCTGCCGCGCTCCTCCATCGTGGACAAGATCCGCAACGACTTCTGCAACAAGCAGAACGACAGGTGAGGAGCGTCTGGCCGCCGCCTCGCACGCATTGGAGGTTTAGGCACCGTTGGAGTTCTCAAACACGTTTGCTGCTGCTTCTTACAAACTTGATTAAACTTGCCTGGAATCCAGACTGATTTGAGTCTCTAAAATGTAACACATTTCGAGCCATAAACGGAAATAACCGGGCTATAAAAATCGGGCACTTTAATGCCAATCTCGTGTATGTACGTGTTACAGTCTTTATAGTATAGTATAACTCATGTTATATTTACAGCATAGGGAGCCGCCATATTGGAGCCAGTTCCCGTCTTCGGGGGCAGCCCGAGAGATGTTCATAGTAGGACATAGAGAACAGCGGATGAGCTTTTTTGTCACCCGAATCCGCATGTGCATAATTATAATCCGCCCGTTATCCGACCGCAATTTATTAATTAATCCAATTTATTAATCCGCACCACCCGCAATCCGCTGCGCAGGGAAGCGCCCAGCGTATACAGTATAGCCAATCTACAAGCTCACAACGCGACGCTGCGACGCGTTGTGAGCTTGTAGATCGGCTATTTATACTACTTGTACAAACAATGTCACTCACCACTCTCTCGACAGTTCACCAATGTTACGTAGTGGTTGTATATATCCATTTCCATGGTAACACGCTGTCCACGTTTTCGCGACGTATTTTCATACAGCATATCCAGCGGTCATCGGCGGCAGGGTAAAGAACTTAATCACTCCCAGTCCCACGCCGAACGTATATTCCTCCCTTCTGTTTTACTTAGTTTTAAGTTTCTCTCAGACTCACTAGCTGCCTGTTAGCAACTTTAGCGTAGCTGCCTGTAGGCTGTAGGAGACCACGGTGTTGTTGTTGTGCAACAGGACCCAACTTCATAGGCGGCTAATTTGTGCCAGATCATGGAAAATGATTAAATTAAAATACTACTACTAACGCACGCACGCCGAGATTGTGTGCGTTTTAAAAGCTATAATAAGCATATTTATATACTTTATTATGCCATTACTTTATTTCCCGCATTATTTCACCTGCGGTTTATCCTATATTAATTTATAATAAATTGAATTGACCCTAATCCACCCTAAACTGCGGTTCACCCGCGGCAACCGCGGCTAAATCCGCCACCCGCTGGTCTCTAGTAGGACAAACTCGAGGCCCTTCTGTAATTGTTAAAGGAGGACGAGTTGCAAAATATTGGAGCTACAGTTATGTGCTCCTTCAGCCTCGCCCCGTGTAAATATAAAGGTCATTCTTTCCCTCTCTGCCCCCTCACCCCCCCACCCCACCCTGCCCCGGCCAGGTGTGTGGTGCTGTCAGACCCTCTGAAGGACTCGTCGCGCTCCCAGGAGTCCTGGAGCTCCTTCCTGCTCAAGCTGCGCACCCTGCTGCTCATGTCCTTCACCAAGAACCTGGGTCGCTTCGAGGACGACATGCGCACGCTGAGGGAGAAGCGCACGCAGCCCGGCTGGAGCTTCTGCGAGTACTTCATGGTGCAGGTATATATACAGGCAGAAATGAAATGAAACCACCATGTGTGGTTTGTGCTTCTGCGAGTACTTCATGGTGCAGGTATATATACAGGCAGAAATGAAATGAAACCAGTTTCAGTTCAGTTCAGTTTATTTTATTTATAGTACAAAATCACCCCAGGGGGTCTCTGTGCACTTTACAGCATTAATACATCAAAAAAACTAAAAACAAATCACACACAAATAGCATAGCAATAAAAAACATAGTAAAATGTGCATAGCTGTATGAATCATACTGATTAAAACTAGGCGGAACTGTAGTGTATAGAAAAAAGGTGTGTTTTTAGCCTTGACTTAAATATGTCCAGGGAGTGTGCATTTCTGACATCCTGAGGGAGAGCGTTCCAGAGACAGGGGGCACGGTGTGTGAAAGCTCTGCCCCCAACCGTTATTTTATTGTGTGTTGTGACTGTGAGTTTTCCAGCATCCTGAGAGCGTAGTGGTCTTGGAGGGATGTATATATTTATTAAACTGGACATGTAAGGTGGTGCGAGTCCGTTTAAGGTTTTATAGGTCAGGAGGAGTATCTTGAAGTCTGCTCTGGCCTGTGTGGTTTGTGCTTCTGCGAGTACTTCATGGTGCAGGTATATATACAGGCAGAAATTAAATTAAACCACCCATGTGTGGTTTGTGTGGTACTGTGCAGTGGTGGGGAACAAGTACTCAATTGTTTTACTGTAAAGTACCAATACTGCAATTGTAGAAGTACTTCGTTACAAGTTAAAAGTACGGAATTGAAAATGTGCTTGAGTGAAAGTACAAAAGTATCGGCATCAAAATGTGCTTAAAGTACTAAAAGTACTCTTATTGCAGAATTTCACAAGTTCAAAATGTGTAGAAAATCTATTGAAAATAGCCGTTCTACAAGCTCTCAATGCGTCGCGTTGCGACGCATTGTGAGCTTGTAGATCGGCTATTTTCAAATGGCCGAAATGTATAGGGTTGAAGTGGTTAATGTATGTTTTTCTAATCAAAATTTAAATCGCCAAAGTAACTAGTAACTAAAGTTTTCAAATAAAGTGAAGTAAAAGTATGAATTTTGGCTCTGAGATGTAGTGGAGTAGTAGAAGTAAAAGTACTGGAAATTGGTAATACTCAAGTAAAGTACAAATACCTCAAAAGTACTTAAGTAAAAGTACTTAGTTACTTTCCACCACTGCTACTGGTCACTGTTGGTATGGGTACATCACAATTTTAATGAAGATTTTCAGGTAAAGAATAAAATTTCATTTTGTAAAGAATAAAACTAAAATGAAGCATACAAGCTTGCGAGCTTGTATTTTTGGCTGACAAAATTTGCAGATGCTGATGTTCTAAAAAGTCAAACATCGTTCCTTTGATTGATCCACCAAAAATATTATCACCACACTTTAGATGTCAAATAATGTCTCATCATATCAATGTCTCATCATTGCACTGGTTGAACTGGTTTCACTTGGCACATTACACAACATTTCACACCAATTCGCTGAAAGCACTTCCACGCGTCATTTCATCTTGCTGCCATGTTCTTTTCCACTGAAGTGCTTAGTGCTGAATAGCGCTAGCACCATTAGCTCCTGTGAAAGAATATGAGCAATAGGTGGGGGTCCTACTAATTGCCCCAAAGTATTGCCCCATAGTAACAAATTGGTGCTGTAGTCGCATTGCTAATATACAGTAACAGCCCTGTGAGGGAAAGGGTGCCTAACTTCGTTTGTTGGTTTGTTTGTTTATTTATACCCAAAACCATACTTTTGGGTATGCTTTTGGGTAGTTTTGGGTATTCCTTTGGGTAGTTTTGGGTCGTTTTGGGTATTCCTTTGGGTAGTTTTGGGTAGTCCTTTGGGTAGTTTTGGGTATTCCTTTGGGTAGTTTTGGGTATACTTTTGGGTAATTTGGGTAGTTTTGGGTACTTTGGGGCAATTAGTATAGGACCCGGCGGGGGTATTGGCTTGATGCTTTACACCAGGGGTCCCCAAACATTTTTGGCCCAGGTACCCCTTGGGGGGGGGGAGATTTTTTTTCCAGGTACCCCCTCATCCTCGCAAAACACCGATAAGCATATTTGCAACCTTACATTTGGATGCCATTGGAACTAAACTTTTCAATCAAAGTCACAACACATTTTCACAAGATTGATTTAACCCATTTTGACCTGAGATCAGATTCTAAAAATGTCCTCTACATCCTGACAGTTTTCTGAAAAAGCTATGTTTCTATGTCAGTCGTCAGTCATTTTTCAAAAATAGCAGACCTACAAGCTCGTAGAGCGACACTCGGTGGCGCGCTATGAGCTTGTAGATCTGCTATTTTTCAATAGCTAAAGCATAACATAATGCTAACACCAAAAGGGGTTCCCGCCCAAAATGGGTTAAGCATATTTGCAACCTTACATTTGGATGCCATTGGAACTAAACTTTTCAATCAAAGTCACAACACATTTTCACAACAGTTATTTAATTAAGATGCTATCTTGGAATAGATGTAGACCTATTTGACGGTGCAGACACATAATTGCCTTCCTTGATGCATCAATTAAGCAATCAGCCGGTCACAGTCACAAGACACTCAGCCTCCGCAGCACTCTAAGTGAAAGTGACTGCATGGCGTCTGTTTCATTTCTACCCAAAGGCCCTTGAATGATGGAATATGATTTAGGATTACTGTGATTATGGTAAACTCACATATCACACATGCCATAATTCACTGGCAAAAGTCGGTTTAGTTTCTATCCAAAGGCCCTTGAATGATGGAATATGATTTAGGATTACTGTGATTATGGTAAACTCACGTATCACACATACCATAATTCACTGGCAAAAAAAAATCTGAATTATTTCACGGACCCCCTGGCTATGCGTTGCGGACACCCAGGGGTCCGCGGACCCCACTTTGGGAACCACTGCTTTACACGACGCATGTCCCTATCATAATTGTTGTTGTTTATCACTGTTACTATGCTGCTACAATGTCTGTGGAGCTGAACAAACGTTTGTTCTAGGGATTACACAATGCTGAAATGTTGTCCAATGACCGAATAGTTGCATGGTGGTCAGATCGACCAATACCGGTACTGAAATACAACTTTGGTAGGGTTTACCATACATACACCAGGGGTGGGCAACTTTGACGACGGAGAGATTCACTATTATTTCCACACTCACTCCAGAGGGGCCACATTGCTATCGTAGCAAAAAATAGCAGATCTACAAGCTCAAAACGTGCTGCGCTGCGACACATTTTGAGCTTGTAGATCTGCTATTTTTGCTATTTTTTTTTTGCTGTTTTTGAATTGGAATCCTAAAAAAAAATGATGTCATTTCAAATGCCTTTAATTATACTTGCGTTGAGCATTGAGCTAAGTAATTAAAGCGGGTCATGTTTGAATGTTGTGGAATTGTAACGGCTGAAACCAATATTATATCAGTATTCTGATATTAACCTGAGGGCCACATGAATCGTGCATCTCTAATGTTTACTAGTTCCTGTACACAAGCCAGAACAATAAAGAACCTTGGAACAGCTTTTTGTACATACTGTAGATTGGGATACTGAAGAATGGATAAGAGGGCTTCAGTAAGCATCTTGCCACATTATTGAGGAGATACAGTACACGGTTGTTAACACCTTGAGGGCTTTAGATTAAAAGGTGACATATACAGAGGCTGCCGGGATTGTTTAATTACCTTTGGAGCATAACGCCAAAGTATTTGCGCCTTTGATCCATGAATATCCCCCTGAAAATAGTTCCATTGGCTTGTTGTTGTCGAACCGAAAAATATGCTACCGTCGCGATGCAGAACAACAACGAGCAGTGAGGGCTGCTGGAGTCCAGTTGAAACTACCGTTCACTTGCATTGCACTCATTTTCCAAGAAGCCCTTGCACCCCAGAGCACGGGTGATTCCCGGTTTCGTTGTCATAACGCGACGGCCTCGTCACCAGGTCCGCGACAAATCCGCTATTTCTTTTTAATTATAAAAAAAAAACGGCGAATTAAACACATAAAACAAATAGCGGGGTTAGTGTATTACGCAGGGCAGAAACATGGATTAAATAGCGTGGAAAGCGGGTTATTATGTACAGTTAGTAGCTGGTATGTACAGTAAGTGTAAGCAAGTTCCTTTGCAGTCATATTCCTAAGGCTTGCTCAGTGTTATTAGTTAAGACAAAAATGATTTTGTGTGTGTGCCATGTTTGCATTTCTGAATTGGAATTGTATGTGTGCATTTAGGAGGAGCTGGCGTTTGTGTTTGAGATGTTGCAGCAGTTTGAAGATGCCCTGGTTCAGTACGATGAGTTGGACGCTCTCTTCACACAGTATGTCCTCAACTTCGGAGCTGGAGGTACGATAATCGACAAACACGGTCTCACTCTATGAACATACAATCGTTACTCCCTGAGACATGGCGGATAACCTTTCCCTCAGGACACTTTAACCCATTTAGATTCTATAAATGCCTTCTAAATCCTGACGGTTTTCTTGAAAAACCCTATGTTTCTGTCGTTCTCAAACATTTTCATGTCAAGGACCCCCAAAAATATATGTAATTGGCCGCCGACCCCCCCCATCTGAAAATATGTTGTTCCAGGGATCTTCCGCCAGAAGAGAATATTTGAGTTAAAAACGCTCTGAAAGAATATATATTCAAAGATTTGCGCCACATTTTCAAGATTTTTCAAAAAATAGCAGATCTACAAGTTCATAGCGTGGCACTCGGCTGCCGCGCTACGAGCTTCTAGATCTGCTATTTATCAACAAACTAAAGTACAACATAATGCTTAACCCATTTTGGGCGGGAACCCCTTTTGCTGTTTTAACTAAGTGTTATACTTTAGCTATTGAAAAATAGCAGATCTACAAGCTCATAGCGCGCCACCGAGTGGCGCGCTACGAGCTTGTAGGTCTGCTATTTTTGAAAAATCGTGAAAATATTTATCTAGGATTTAGAAGATTTTTTTTTTAAATTTCGACGTCAGGCATAAATGGGTTAAAAAAACACCAAAAGGGGTTCCTCCCGCCCCCAAAATGGGATATAAATGCAACCATTTTCTCCTGGTCTCCTTCATCTTCTTCTATCTGTCTTCTCTCTCTCTCTCTCTCTGTGTGGGACCTTTCCATTCCCATGATAGACGGGGCCAACTGGCTGGGCTCGTTTTGCGCGCCGGTGCGCAGCTGGAGCGGCCTGCTGCTCCGCAGGCCCATCGACATGGAGAAGAGGGACAGCATCCAGCGCGGCGAGGCCAGCCTGCTGGACCTCAGGAGCTACCTGTTCTCCCGCCAGTGCACGCTGCTCATCTTCCTCCAGAGGCCCTGGGAGGTCACGCAGAGGGCGCTGGAGCTGCTGCACAACTGCGTGCAGGAGCTGCGCCTGCTGGAGGTATACAGTTGTTAACTTAAGACAGAAAAATGTATCGTCGACTACCTCTTTTTTTTTTTCACGGACGAAAAGTAAATGGAGACTGATTGAAAACGAAGCTATGGTGACTGAGACTGTGACCAAATATACTGACGATTTCGTCAACAAATAAAAACTAGACTAAAATGTTAGGAAGGGACCAGTGTTGTTTTCGTTGACTAAAACTAAGACGGACATTTTTCGTCGACTACCTTTTTTTCACTGAACTCAATGGAAACTAAATGAAAACTAAGCTATGGCAACCAAATATACTGACAATTTCGTCAACAAATAGAAACTAGACTAAAATGTTAGGAAGATCCAGTATAAGTCATTTTATACTTGGTTGCATGCTGAAAATAGCCGATCTACAAGCTTGTAGATCGGCTATTTTCAGCAAGTGTAAAATCAGTCGTTACGACGGCATCAAGGCCCGCCGAAATACATTTTAGTCGACTAAATCAACTGTAGATTTAGTCGTCTAAAAGCTTATGATATTTACTCGACTAAAACTAGACTAACACTAAAACATTCCAGGTGACTGAAATGTGACTAAAACGAAATGAAAACTATTCAAGGGACTATGACTAAAACTAAAATCAAAATTTGCTGCCAAAAACAACACTGCTAGAGGTACAACCTGTTGTAAGCTTGTAGATCTGCTATTTTCAGCATGCAACCAAAGTGTAAAATCTGCCATTACAACGACATCAAGGCCTGTCAAAACACATTTTAGTCGACTAAATCAACTGTAGATTTAGTCGACTAAAATCGTATGACATTTAGTCGACTAAAACTGGACTAACACTAGAACATTTCAGGTGACTAAAACTAAATTAATATTATTCAAAAGGACTATGGAGAAAGACGGGTCAGGGCGGCCAGATATCAGACCCACTCACTGGCCTACAGCTTAATTCAATGTATTACTTTCACACGGTGAATTCACTCTGCCCTCTGGTACCTGTCTGTTGATAATGAAATGCCCAATTTCATGAAGTCTCTTTGGCAAAGGTAATCCCCCTTGTTTGACTCCATATATCCTAAGGTGGAAGCTGCTGCAGCAAATGCTAGGCATTGATTTTTATGCAATTTGTTTTTCACGGTTGCTCCTCTGTTGCACCCCTCTCTGCTCTTCTAAACCATTTTGGGCGGGAACCCCTTTTGGTGTTTTAATTAAACATTATGTTATAATTTAGCTATTGAAAAATAGCAGATCTACAAGCTCATAGCGCGCCACCGAGTGGCGCGCTATGAACTTGTAGGTCTGCTATTTTTGAAGAATCGTTAAAATGTGCCTCAAATCTTTCATAAAATTGTCATGATTTTTTTTTAATTTCGACGTCAGGCCTGAATGGGTTAAGTGGGATGCAAGATCCGACGTGCATGTAGGAATGTGTTGAATATAAATGCGCTGCCGTTTTGCATGTATGCTTTTTTTATACTGTGCATATTTGAGATATTTTAAGCCACGGTAATCGGTTCAGTTCTGAGCACATAAAGGCCCAGCTAAAAGGAACATCATAGCCTGAAGAGAAAACAATGACTCATACACATATCGTGTTGACTTTTCACAATCATTTTCAGTCTCGGATATCTAGCTGCCTTTATGGAAATTGGAGAGGGGGGAAGTTGGGGCATGTTGTTGGTTGGTAGGAGTAGCGCTGACTCGCAGTGACTGCTCCCTCCCTGACGGCGCCATTCACACTACAATGCAATAACTTGTATATACATATATCCCTAGCTAGGGCACCAGCTCAGTGGCCTTGTGGTTAGAGTGTCCGCCCTGAGAGTGGGAGGTCGGGGGTTCGATCCCCGGCCGGGTCATACCAAAGACTGTAAAAATGGGACCCAGTGCCTCCCTGCTTGACACTCAGCATCAAGGGTTGGATTGGGGGTAAGTCCCTGCGACATACTAGCGTCATGTCCAGGGGGTGTACTTGTACATCAAGCTGCCTCACGCTACAGAAACAGGAGATAGGCTCCTGCCCGTATGGGCCCCATGGCTCGGCAAGGCTACTTACTTACTAGCTAGGGCATTAACCCATTCAGGACTGACGTCAAAAATGTTTTCTAAATCATGAACATTTTCTGTAAGATTTGAGGCACATTTTAACGATTTTTCAAAAATAGCAGACCTACAAGCTCGTAATGTATGTAACCACCAAAAGGGGTTCCCGCTCAAAATGGGTTAAGCAACTAGTCGACTAGTAAATCCACTAGTCGACCTTGTTGGTACTAGTTGACTAGTTGATTATTTATTTTGTACGCCTCAAGATCAGGTAGATTATAGTTATAGTCACCAATGTACACAGTTTTTAACATAATAGGTACGGTAGTTCAACAACTAGTCGACTAGTAAACTAGGCAACTAGTAAAAATTACTAGAAGTGAATGCCCTATCCTTAGCTTGTGTGTGGTTAGGGGGATTTGTTTGCTATGCAGTTGTTCATCTCTAGAGCCAGACCAATGCATCGGTCGGGCCGATTTATCGGCCATTATTTGATCTCTTTCTTTCTTTTTTGATATTGGCAATTATTATGCAGCCAGATGAATAGTTTTAACTACTA